>NC_133329.1:179118782-179419782 GCF_042186555.1 Aquarana catesbeiana
AGAGGTAATACTCAAGGTGGGTGCCTGCACTGATACTGGAGCAGCAGCAGGGATGGTCTGCAACACAGATTGTACCGGAGTAGCCACAGTGGGAGATTCCAGGTGAGCCGTGTGACTCAGGAGTGTTTGTAATGCCATGGCAAACTGATCCATACGGTGATCCTGCTCATCCAATCTGGAAAAAATATTACCAACAAGTGGATTGACTGCATCTTCTGAATTCATAGCCTTCGCCTACTGTCAGAAACCATGAATCAGACAGAGACAGAAGTACAGTTACATCACACTTGTTTAATAATAAAAGTAAATAGAACAAATGTAGTCAAAACATAGCCAAGGTTCATTAACCGGAACGGATAGTCAGACAAGCCAGAAAGTCAGGAAGCCAGAGATCAGTGTAGTGGAACAGCAAGCAGGATCTGGAGCCAGAAGGAATGTCAGCCAAGCAAGTCTTTAACAGGAACGCAGGAGATAGTCTCTGTGATGTTGACCAAGGCGAAGGCAGAGATCATCTGGGCTGCATAACTTAAGTAGGCAGAACTGATGAGCAGCATATCATCAACAGGTGAGTAACTGTGAAGAGATAGGACCTGGCATTTAGCCGACAGCTGAGCGGCCAGCTCAGAGGAAGGAAGGGCTGAGCCCAGCCCTAACAGGTGGAGAGCCATGTCTTGGTAGGTATGCAGTTGTGCCATACTGTTTCTATTTTACGATGATGGATTGAACAGTGCTCCATGAGATGTTCAAAGCTGGGGTGGGGTTATATCCTAACCCTGCTTTAAACTTCTCCACAACTTTATCCCATACCTGTATGGTGTGTTCTTTGGCCTTCATGAAGCTGTTTGTTCACTAAGTTTCTCTAACAAACCTCTGAGGGCTTCATAAAACAGCTGTATTATTACTGAGATTAAATTACACACAGGTGGACTCTATTTAATAATTAGGTGACTTCTGAAACAATTGCTTCAGCTAGATTTTAGTTAGGGGTATCAAAGTAAAGGGGGCTGAATACAAATGCACGCCATACTTTTCATATATTTATTTGTAAAAAAAATTGAAAACTATTTATCATTTTCCTTCCACTTCACAATGATGTGCCACTTTGTGTTGGTCTATCACATACTGTAAAATCCCAATAAAATACATTTACACTTTTGGTTGTAACATGACAAAATGTGGAAAATTTCAAGGGGTGTGAGTACTTTTTCAATGCACTGTATAGCAAATACATAATGAATACACATGTATATATAAAAAATGCACATTAAAGAACTGCATACATGAAAACGCATGTATAAAAGCTGCATGCATAAACCTAAATTAATGCATATATACACAAACAAAAAGGAGACAATAAGCCCTACTCCAATCCTCCTATCTCAGCGCTAAAGGATATTCAGTATATGCAGATGGAAGATAATAATGGTAATAAACCGCAGTGATTTAACCTGATGTCACCATATTCTGAGTGAGATATCTCTCAGCAGCCACTTAATACAAAAAGAAATAAAAATATGGATGAATGAATGTACTATATGAAACAGTAATTAACCCATCAAAGCAGTGCTATTTTCAGTCCTCAATGCTGACTGATAAAACAAAGTCTTTGTAAATGCAAGCAACACACATGCAGGCAGGCAAATTCCAACAAAGACACAGCGGTTGGAGCTCGGTCTGGATTCCCTTATATGAATAGTAGATCTGATGAGTGCGCCTTTCACCATCTATTGGGACACCTTGTGCTGCACACACCCCGTAGGGGTTCAAACTCACCGGAGCCAAGAGGTTAACAAGCCTTGGATCAAATCCTCTCTCTGGTTACTCCCGAAGTCCTCTAGGGTTGATAATCAGATAACAGCAACAATGTCCACATGTAAAAAAGAGACCCCGAATAGTCCAGTACCGTTTTGATAATTTATTGTAAGTCACAAATAAGAGAAAAAACTAATAAAGTAAATACACTATAAAAATCAGTGGGCGCAGTTCCTTACAAAGGATAGCCTTCTAGCTTTCAGTTGGTTGGTAATAGTGGATAACTCAAACTGCTTCTCTCAAAGCACAAGGGTACTGGTTGCAGACTGGATAGATGATACACACTCACAGCTGATCAGTCCTTCATTCCACTAGTATACAACTACAAGCTTGGAGTGCACTGCGTGTCAACCAGGCACAGCTGATCCGCACTTCCTCCTTCTCATGTGTGAAGCTTCAGGCTAGAAGCACACTGGTCCTCACGTGATAACGGTTGCCGTGGTATCGTGCTCTGACTAGTTTCGTCAGGAAGACTTTTTCAAAGAGCTGCTCCAAGCTTGTAGTTGTATACTAGTGGAATGAAGGACTGATCAGCTGTGAGTGTGTATCATCTATCCAGTCTGCAACCAGTACCCTTGTGCTTTGAGAGAAGCAGTTTGAGTTATCCACTATTACCAACCAACTGAAAGCTAGAAGGCTATCTTTTGTAAGGAACTGCGCCCACTGATTTTTACAGTGTATTACTTTATTAGTTTTTTTCTCTTATTTGTGACTTACAATAAATTATCAAAACGGCACTGGACTATTCGGGGTCTCTTTTTTACATGTGGACATTGTTGCTGTTATCTGATTATCAACCCTGGAGGACTTCGGGAGTAACCAGAGAGAGGATTTGATCCAATGCATATATATATATATATATATATATATATATATATATATATATATATATATATATATATATATATATAAAAAAAAAACGGCATAACTGAACCTTAAATGTGCACTATTGATATATATATACATATGAAAGGGCAAGACTGCCTAGCCACTTATACTGTAGTAGTAAAAATAAAGGATGTATAAGAAAGGATATAAGGTAGAGGATCAGAGATGAATCTCAACCAAAATGGATACTCAGAGTGCAAAATAGTCCGTAGCTAAATAGTATGGTATATATAAGCAGACTTTTCTAAGTATATCTGCAGATGCTAATATTACTATCATAGGGAAAGGCATATATGAACATTATTTATATATATATATATATATATATATATATATATATATATATATATATATATATATATATATATATATATATATATACAGGTATATATACAGTATATCTAGATATCCTAGGTGGTACTTGAATAGATAAGGAAGAGAGTATAAAAATTACAGGATGGTATAATGGGGAGCACCGTCCTTTCACTGAGGAAGGGAGCGATAAACATAGTGTTCCCAGACACCTTGTGCAATATCATGATAAGAAGACAGATGGCCCGAGAGTCTATGTCATTGAATCCATTCCTAGTACCTATTCAGCGGCTGAACAATTTCATTGGATGTGCCAGCATGAAACCTATTGTATTTACACATTGAATACCCTTGCTCCAGCTTGCCTTAAGGAAGAGATTGAGATTAATACGATCCTATAATTTTTATACTCTCTGCCACGTGTATATTCAGGTACCATCCAGGATATACTTTATAGGTATTCTGTGTATATTCTCATATATGCCTTTCCCTATGATAATATTAGCTTCAACAGCAGATATACAAAGAAAAGTCTGGTTATATAATAATATATACCGTACTAGACATGTGCACCGCCAAAAAAAGTGTTCGTTTTCGTGTCATTCGTTTTTTTTTTCTGTTTTTTTTTTTTTTTTTTTTAGTCGATCATTATGATCGCAATTCGTAAATTCGAAAATTCGTAATTTTGTAATTTTGTAATTTGAAAATTTGTAAATTAAAAAATTCAAAAATAAAAAATAAAATCTGAAAATTCAAAAGAACGAAAAGCCAAAAATTCATAATGATAACTAACTATTAAATTATAGGTATTGGAATTTCCTTTCAAATTTGGCTGTTAGTGAACGTAACGAATACAAATTTTTCCGAAGTTACGAATTATCCGAAATAACAAATGCCACATCTAAACAAATGGAATGGAATGAATTAATAATAATAAATAATAATAAAAAGTTTTTATTATTATTATTGTTGTTATTTATTATTATTAATGTGTTACGTTCCATTCATTTAGATACGACATTCGTTATTTTGGATAATTCGTAACTTCGGATAAATTCGTATTCGATACGTTCACTAACGGCCAAATTTGAAGGTATAGTCCAATACCTATAATTTAGTAGTTATTATTTCAGATTTTTGAATTTTCGTGTTTTCGGATGTTCAAATTTCGAATTTACGAATTGACGAATTTCAAATGTATGAATTTTCGAATATTAGAATTTATGAATGTTTTAATATTCGAAATTACGAATATTCATATAAATTCATGAAACGGGTTTTCGTTAATTCGGATGTTTCCAAATTATCTAATTTGTCTCAATTCTTTCAAAAACTAATTTGTAATGAAATGAATTGCACTTGTCTATACCATACTATTTAGGACTATTGCACTCAGAGTATCCATTTGGTTGGGATCCATCTCTGATTCTCTACCATATATTATTGTTATACATCCTTTTTTTACTACTATAAGACGCTAGGCAGTCTTGCCCTTAGGTATATATATATATATATATATATATATATATATATATATATATATATATATATATATATATATAAAATCAATATATGGACGCTCCCTGCTCATTGGGACAACGGCGACAGCGCAGGCTTCAGTGTCCAGTAAGTGATGCATAGTAGCCCATTATGCTTTACCTTTGCAGGGAAATAAAGAGGAAGTAATCCCATCATTGTTTACTTCCTCTTTAAGGTTCAGTTATGCAGTTTTTTTGGGGGGTTTATGTGTTTTAATGTATGCATTTCCTTTATATGTGCGTATTTTCCATTTACTCATTCTACTATTAGCTGCTAGGTAGTCTTGCTAACACATACATACCAATAGAGTATTCAGTTAGGTTTATGGATGCAGTTTTTATACATGCATCTTCATGTATGCATTTCTTTTACAGTAAAACCTTGGATTGTGAGCATAATTCGTTCCGGAAACCTGCTTGTAATTGAAAGCACTTGTATATCAAAGCGAATTTCCCCATAAGAAATAATGGAAACTCAGATGATTTGTTCCACAACCATTTATTCAGAGGTCTTTCAGTTTATAGTCCATTGTAGTCTTTCAGTTTATAGTCCATTGTAGATTGTAGCAATGTGATAGGTTGTGTAACCATAAAATGTCCATCCACAAATGGAACTCTCCACAAGGGGATTAAAAGCAAAATCCAGCAGGAGCTACAGAGTATAAAAGAGAAGAGAGGTGCCGCTAAGTGTAGCAATATGGTTACATTTAATGAAGGTACAACATTTAGCAACTCACATGGTTGATGATTAAAACAGGCACATCTAAATATGCAGGTATCCGGGGTAAAGCTGTCCACATAGACCATCCTCTGCACCGCCGGCTCTCACCACTATAAATCTGCAATCATGACCGGGAAGACTACCCTGAAAGCAAGGCTTGAAGCGCTCATGGAGCGCAGTGTGGAAGGGATGACTTTGATGGCGGTGTAGAGGACAGTTTATGTGGACAGCTTTACCCCAGATGCCTGCATACTTAGATGTGCCTGTTTTAATCATCAACCATGTTAGTTGCTAAATGTTGTACCTTCATTAAATGTAACCATATTGCTACACTTAGAGGCGCCTCTCTTCTCTTTTATACTCAGTTGTGACATGACCTTACTTGTATATCAAGACATCGCTTGTATATCAAGTCAAAATTTATTTAAAAAATTTTGCTTGTCTTGCAAAATGCTCTCAAATCAAGTTACTCTCAAACCAAGGTTTTACTGTATGCGCATTTTTTATATATACTGTACATGTGTATTCTATATGTACTTGCTATAAATTATTCATATTAGTTTGGTTATAGCCTCTTTTTTCTGTTATTATTCATTAGTTGTGAGTGGTGTCGGTCCACTGGGCTCAGCAGTTCCACAGCACCACAACGGCATTACTGTATATGCAGGAGATATGGTTTTGTGTTTGTCTTTTCCGTTTCTCTCTTTCCACCACTCCACTGCCTCTTTATTGCTGAGTGTTTTCTGATTGGCTGAGCCCAGGATACCCACCCCAACCCCCTCTCTTAAATAGAGCTGGCCTGTCTATGATTTTCAATGGTTTCAGAAAGGAACAAATAGAAGTTTCGAAACACATCACCATAGCAACCAGCCCGCCATTAAGAGTGACATCACATCCTGCCTTGTCTCCCACAGTGGCTCTCCTCACCTCCTGGAACATTGGACTTGGTTTCCTCACTGACTACACGCTGTTTGCTTCACAAGTGGTCCTTCTGGTGGACCTCTCCCAATCAGTGTTGCATGGCTGCAGATAAAATTTTTGATTTTACATTTCTGTGAGTTTGCATCTGGCTTTTTTATTAGTAATAAACCTGTTGATGCTGCACTTAACTGGATGTCCCTTTAGCATCTTCAGTTTACCTTGGCCCTCCCTTGTCATTAGGATAGCCTGGGAGCTTATATCTGAGTAGCAGCAACACATTACCTATCTTGCTTTATCCATACTTTCCAACTTTATGAGATGAGAATGAGGGACACCTATTAGCACTTTTCCATATGTGCCCCTTTGTCCTCTGTGATAACATTAAAGTGAATAACACAACACTAAGTTCACAATATGGACCACTTATGAATTTATACATGTTGATCATATCCCCCTTATTCTCCTCTTCTCAAGAGAACATACATTCAATTCCTCCAATCTTTCCTCATAGCTGAGTTCCTTCATGCCTCCTATTAGTTTGGGTGCCCTTCTCTGCACTTTCTCCAGTTCCTCAATATTCTTTTGCTGAATTAGTGCCCAAAACTGAACTGCATATTTCACATGAGGTCTTACCAGTGAGTCTATACCTATACAAGAAAGGATTTTGCTCACTTTGAAAACCACAGCTTATGATCTACCAGAACACCCAGTTCCTTCTCCACCATTGATTCCCCCAGTTGTACTCCTCCTAGTATGTATGATGCATGCATATTCTTAGCCCCCAAGTGCATAACTTTACATTTATCAACATTAAACCTCATTCGCAACATAGTTGCCTAATTAAACAGTGAACTGAAGTTGGCTTGTAAGTTGGAGACATCTTATAAGGACATTATTCCACTGTATAGCTTGGTGTCAGCTGCAAATACTGAAATGGTACTTTTAATCTCAGCCCCTATAGCACTCTTTAAATACAGTATCTCACAAAAGTGAGTACACCCCTCACATTTTTGTAATTATTTTATTATATCTTTTCATGTGACAACACTGAAGAAATTACACTTTGCTACAATGTAAAGTAGTGTGTGTACAGCTTGTATAACAGTGTAAATTTGCTGTCCCTTCAAAATAATTCAACACACGGCCATTAATGTCTAAACCGCTGGCAACAAAAGTGAGTACACCTCTAAGTGAAAATGTCCAAATTGGGCCCAAAGTGTAAATATTTTATGTGGCCACCATTATTTTCCAGCACTGCCTTAACCCTCTTGGGTATGGAGTTAACCCCCCTCTGATGTCATGGGGAATGCCACAGGGAAGTGGCCCCACCCTCCGTTATTTAAGAACCGTCAGAAGAGGAGAAGCGTCACACAACGGGAGCCTCCTATCCCATCATGCTGGATGCGGAGCGGCCTAGAAGATGAAGGGAAGAAAACACCGGCCCCGTGGAGGAAGATGCCAGATGAGAACACCAGAGGAAGAACCAGAAGAACCAGAAGAAGAAGAAGACGAAGGAAGAAACTGAAGGAAGATAGAAGAAAGAAGATAGAAGAAAGAAGATAGAAGGAAGAAGAAGCATTTAAATAAAGGAATTGTCAAAAACTGTCTCTTGTCATTTTTAACATTTTTGACACTTTTTTTGTGAAATGGTAGGGGTATCTACCCCCTTACCATTTCACACAGGGGGGAGGGCCAGGATCTGGGGTCCCCTTGTTAAAGGGGGCTTCCAGATTCCGATAAGCCCCCTGCCTGCAGACCCCCACAACCACTGGGCAAGGGTTGTGGGGATGAGGCCCTTGTCCCCATCAACATGGGGACAAGGTGTTTGCGGGGCTACCCCAAAGCACCCTCCCAATGTTGAGGACATGTGGCCTGGTACAGTTCAGGAGGGGGGGCACTCTCTCATCCCCCCCTCTTTTCCTGTGGCCTGCCAGGTTGTGTGCTCAGTAAAGGGTCTGGTATGGATTTTTGGGGAGACCCCCACGCCATTTTTTTTTTTAATTTTGGCGCGGGGCTCCCCTTAAAACCCATACCAGACCTGAAGGGTCTGGTATAGATTTAGAGGGACCCCCCACGTCATTTTTTTTTTAAATTTGGTTTGGGGTTCTCCTGTGGGGAATTCCCATGCCGTTTTTGTCAATGAACATTTATGTGTATTGTCGGACCGGCAATTCATTAATAGCCGCGAGAAGTTTTAAATTACTTTTTTTCCTTTGAAATGTCATTTTGCTGTCAGACTGTTCTAAACATTGGAAACATGCGCCCCTTTACAGGCATACTATAGACACCCCCCAGGTACGAAATTTAAAGGAATATTACACTTTTATTGTTTCACGTTAAGCATTATTAAAATCATTGCTGCTGAAAAAACGGCCATTTTTGAAACTTTTTTTTGCATTGATCCATGTCCCCTGGGGCAGAACCCAGGTCGCCAAAACAATTTTTATGACAATAACTTGCATATAAGCCTTTAAAATTAGCACTTTTGATTATTCATGTTGGTGTCCCATAGACATTAACGGTGCTTGCGTGTTCGAACAAATTTTTGCCTGTTTGCATGTTCTGGTGCGAACCAAACAGGGGGAAGTTCGGCTCATCCCTAGTCAGGAGTAGGGATGAGCTTCGTGTTGGAGTGAAACCCAGGTTTGACCCGAACATCGTCTGTTCGACCGTTTGCCAAATTGTGAACGATATGGGTCGTTCGCACCAAATTCGAGCGGCATCGCAGTGCATTGCTGGCTGATGATTGGCCAAGCATGCGCTATGACCAGCATGCTTGGCCAATCACAGCGCCATCTGTACAGAGAGCTGTAATTGGCCAAAGCCAGGGTGGCTTTGGCCAATTATGGGTCAGGGGGTTTAGTACATGCTGCACAATATGTAAGGCCACCTGCACGTCAGCTCCATGTAGTGTGTTCCAGCATTGAGAGAGAGAGGCAGAGAGACAGTGTCATTTGATTTAAGTTAGATAGATTAGGCAGGACAGTCAGTCAGTTAGCTGCACTTACAGTGTATTGTGTATAAATATATGCATCCAGGGTGTTATATATATATATTATATATATATATATATATATATATATATACACTGTATTCAGTTTATCTAGATCCGTTCCCGTTATTATCTTCCTACTAACAGGCAGGCAGGTATTGTTACAGTATTTGAAGAAAACTGCTGGTGTTCTTCTGATCCTATTAGTCCTATTAGCTACAGTATTTACAGTTAGTGTAGTGCGACCTCTGCACAGTGTTCAGCTAAAGCTACAAGTTAGTGTAGTGCGACCTCTGCACAGTGTTCAGCTAAAGCTACAAGTTAGTGTAGTGCGACCTCTGCACAGTGTTCAGCTAAAGCTACAAGTTAGTGTAGTGCGACCTCTGCACAGTGTTCAGCTAAAGCTACCTGTAGAAGGTTGGTGTTGTTTTCCTGATCCTATCACTACAACAGACAGCTACATTATTTACACGTTAGTGTAGTGCGACCTCTGCACGGTGTTTAGCTAAAGTTACATGTAGAAGGTTGGTGGTGTTTTCCTGATCCTATCACTACCGCAGGCAGCTACATTATTTACACGTTAGTGTAGTGCGACCTCTGCAAAGTGTTCAGCTAAAGCTACAAGTTAGTGTAGTGCGACCTCTGCACAGTGTTCAGCTAAAGCTACAAATTAGTGTAGTGCGACATCTGTGCAGTGTTCAGATAAAGCTACAAGTTAGTGTAGTGCAACCTCTGCACAGTGCTCAGCTAAAGCTACAAGTTACTGTAGTGCGACCTCTGCACAGTGTTCAGCTAAAGCTACCTGTTGAATGATGATGTTGTTTTCCTGATCCTATCACTATCGCAGGCAGCTACATTATTTACACGTTAGTGTAGTGCGACCTCTGCACAGTGTTCAGCTAAAGCTACAAGTTAGTGTAGTGCGACCTCTGCATAGTGTTCAGCTAAAGCTACAATTTAATGTAGTGCGACCTCTGCACAGTGTTCAGCTAAAGCTACAAGTTAGTGTAGTGCAACCTCTGCACAGTGCTCAGCTAAAGCTACAAGTTACTGTAGTGCGACCTCTGCACAGTGTTCAGCTAAAGCTACCTGTTGAATGATGATGTTGTTTTCCTGATCCTATCATACCGCAGGCAGCTACATTATTTACACGTTAGTGTAGTGCAACCTCTGCACAGTGTTCAGCTAAAGCTACCTGTTGAATGATGGTGTTGTTTTCCTGATCCTATCACTACCGCAGGCAGCTACATTATTTACACGTTAGTGTAGTGCGACCTCTGCACAGTGTTCAGCTAAAGCTACAAGTTAGTGTAGTGCGACCTCTGCATAGTGTTCAGCTAAAGCTACAATTTAGTGTAGTGCGACCTCTGCACAGTGTTCAGCTAAAGCTACAAGTTAGTGTAGTGCAACCTCTGCACAGTGTTCAGCTAAAGCTACAAGTTAGTGTAGTGTGACCTCTGCACAGTGTTCAGCTAAAGCTACAAGTTAGTGTAGTGCGACCTCTGCACAGTGTTCAGCTAAAGCTACAAGCAACTGTAGTGTGACCTCTGCACAGTGTTCAGCTAAAGCTACCTGTAGAAGGTTGGTGTTTTCCTGATCCTATCACTACTGCAGGCAGCTACATTATTTACACCTTAGTGTAGTGCGACCTCTGCACAGTGTTCAGCTAAAGCTACAAGTTAGTGTAGTGCGACCTCTGCACAGTGTTCAGCTAAAGCTACCTGTAGAAGGTTGGTGTTGTTTTCCTGATCATATCACTACTGCAGGCAGCTACATTATTTACACCTTAGTGTAGTGCGACCTCTGCACAGTGTTCAGCTGAAGCTACAAGTTAGTGAAGTGTGACCATCTGCACAGTGTTCAGCTAAAGCTACCTGTAGAAGGTTGGTGTTGTTTTCCTGATCCTATCACTACCGCAGGCAACTACATTATACACATTAGTGTAGTGAGACCTCTGCACGGTGTTTAGCTAAAGCTACCTGTAGAAGGTTGGTGGTGTTTTCCTGATCCTATCACTACTGCAGGCAGCTACATTATTTACACGTTAGTGTAGTGCGACCTCTACACAGTGTTCAGCTAAAGCTACAAGTTGGTGTAGTGTGACCTCTGCACAGTGTTCAGCTAAAGCTACCTGTAGAAGGTTGGTGGTGTTTTCCTGATCCTATCACTACCACAAGCAGCTACATTATTTACACATTAATGTAGTGCGACCTCTGCACAGTGTTCAGCTAAAGCTACCTGTAGGAGGTTGGTTGAGTTTTCCTGATCCTATCACTACCGCAGGCAGCTACATTATTTACACGTTAGTGTCGTGCGACCTCTGCACAGTGTTCAGCTAAAGCTACAAGTTAGTGTAGTGCGACCTCTGCACAGTGTTCAGCTAAAGCTACAAGTTAGTGAAGTGCGACGTCTGCATAGTGTTCAGCTAAAGCTACAAGTTACTGTAGTGCGACCTCAGCACAGTGTTCAGCTAAATCTACAAGTTAGTGCAGTGTGACCTCCAGTGGCGTCTCCAGCTTTCATATTTAGGGGGGGCACATGGGGGGACAGGGACAAAAATAGGGGGGCAATATAAAATGCAAATATATATAGATATAGATATATAGATAGATATATATAGATATATCTATCTATATATATTTTATCTATCCTGGGGCCCTTTACTACGATCCCACAACGGCCCTTTCACATGTTCTGCAGTGAGCTCCCTTCCTACTGTATTGGGGCCCCCCCAGGGTGACAGAGAACAAGAGATATATGTCACCAGCATACCAAGAAAATATAAGGGTCCAAAGCAGTGGGAGAACTATCAGGGTTGCAAAGGTTGTCTTGCCCCCGGGCCCTGGTGTTCTGTCACTGTGGGGTTCCCCAGGCTCCTCTTGCTGTCCTGCCCCTGCTATTGACAGCGCTGGTCTGGCATTTCTTGGAATTTACAGGCTCGTTCTCCTGTCCTAAGGACAGGAGAAATCAGTCTGTTTTTTCAGTAACTGAGAGTCCTGGTGGAGTCCTTCCTGCAACTCGCTCTTCTCCCTGCCAATGAGGATGCAGGGGAAGGAGCAGATCGGGCGGCCGTGGTTGTGTGAGCGCTTGCATTATGCAGTGTCAGCAAGCAGAGGGAGGGGGGAGGAATCACCCGCAGGAGCTGACTGGGGACGTTCTCCCTCTCAATAGAGACTGTGTTACCCCAGCGGTGGCCCGAGTAAGATGCGGCACATCCGATATGAATACAAACAAAAAGAAATTGCCTTTTTGTAAAAAAAAAAAAATTAAAAAAAAAAAAAAAATTTTTTTTTAGGGGGGCACATGGTGGGGCCCAGCATAATGTTGGGGGGGTCAGGGCCCCCTCTGGCCCCCCCTAGGGTCGCCATTGGTGACCTCTGCACAGTGTTCAGCTAAAGCTACAAGTTAGTGTAGTGCGACCTCTGCACAGTGTTCAGCTAAAGCTACCTGTAGAAGGTTGGTGGTGTTTTAATCATCCTATCACTACCACAAGCAACTACCTTAATTACACATTAGTGTAGTGCGACCTCTGCACAGTGTTCAGCTAAAGGTACAAGTTAGTGTACTGTGACCTCTGCACAGTGTTCAGTTAAAGCTACCTGTAGAAGGTTGGTTTTGTTTTCCTGATCCTATCACTACCGCAGGCAGCTACATTATTCACAGGTTAGTGTAGTGCGACCTCTGCACAGTGTTCATCTAAAGCTAAAAGTTAGTGTAGTGCGTCCTCTGCATAGTGTTCAGCTAAAGCTACAAGTTACTGTAGTGCGATCTCTGCACAGTGTTCAGCTATAGCTACAAGTTAGTGTAGTTCGACCTCTGCACAGTGTTCAGCTAAAGCTACAAGTTAGTGTAGTGTGACCTCTGCAGAGTGTTCAGCTAAAGCTACCTGAAGAAGGTTGGTGTTGTTTTCCTGATCCGATCACTACCGCAGGCAGCTACATTATTTACACGTTAGTGTAGTGCGACCTCTGCACAGTGTTAAGCTAAAGTTACAAGTTAGTGCAGTGCGACCTCTGCACAGTGTTCAGCTAAAGCTACAAGTTAGTGTAGTGTGACCTCTGCACAGTGTTCAGCTAAAGCTACCTGTAGAAGGTTGGTGGTGTTTTCCTGATCCTATCACTACCACAAGCAGCTACATTATTTACACGTTAGTGTAGTGCGACCTCTGCTCAGTGTTCAGCTAAAGCTATTTGTAGAAGGGTGGTAGAGTTTTCCTCATCCTATCACTACCGCAGGCAGCTACATTATTTAAACATTAGTGTAGTGCGACCTCTACACAGTGTTCAGCTAAAGCTAAAAGTTAGTGTAGTGCAACCTCTGCACAGTGTTCAGCTAAAGCTACCTGCAGAAGGTTGGTGTTGTTTTCCTGATCACTACCGCAGGCAGCTACATTATTTACACGTTAGTGTAGTGCGACCTCTGCACAGTGTTCAGCTAAAGCTACAAGTTAGTGTAGTGTGACCTCTGCACAATGTTCAGCTAAATCTACAAGTTAGTGTAGTGCGACCTCTGCAAAGTGTTCAGCTAAAGCTACAAGTTAGTGTAGTGCGACCTCTGCACAGTGTTCAGCTAAAGCTACAAGCAACTGTAGTGCGACCTCTGCACAGTGTTCAGCTAACGCTACCTGAAGAAGGTTGGTGTTGTTTTCCTGATCCTATCACTACCGCAGGCAGCTACATTATTTACACGTTAGTGTAGTGCGACCTCTGCACAGTGTTAAGCTAAAGCTACAAGTTAGTGCAGTGCGACCTCTGCACAGTGTTCAGCTAAAGCTACAAGTTAGTGTAGTGTGACCTCTGCACAGTGTTCAGCTAAAGCTACCTGTAGAAGGTTGGTGGTGTTTTCCTCATCCTATCACTACCACAAGCAGCTACATTATTTACACGTTAGTGTAGTGCGACCTCTGCACAGTGTTCAGCTAAAGCTACCTGTAGAAGGGTGGTGGAGTTTTCCTGATCCTATCACTACCGCAGGCAGCTACATTATTTACACATTAGTGTAGTGCGACCTCTGCACAGTGATCATTTAAAGCTACAAGTTACGGTAGTGTGACCTCTGCACAGAGTTCAGCTATAGCTACAAGTTAGTGTAGTGCGACCTCTGCACAGTGTTCAGCTATAGCTACAAGTTAGTGTAGTGCGACCTCTGCACAGTGTTCAGCTAAAGCTACCTGCATAAGGTTGGTGTTGTTTTCCTGATCCTATTACTACCGCAGGCAGCTACATTATTTACACGTTAGTGTAGTGCGACCTCTGCACAGTGTTCAGCTAAAGCTACAAGTTAGTGTACTGTGACCTCTGCACAGTGTTCAGTTAAAGCTACCTGTAGAAGGTTGGTTTTGTTTTCCTGATCCTGTCACTACCGCAGGCAGCTACATTATTCACAGGTTAGTGTAGTGCGACCTCTTCACAGTGTTCATCTAAAGCTAAAAGTTAGTGTAGTGCGTCCTCTGCATAGTGTTCAGCTAAAGCTACAAGTTACTGTAGTGCGATCTCTGCACAGTGTTCAGCTATAGCTACAAGTTAGTGTAGTTCGACCTCTGCACAGTGTTCAGCTAAAGCTACAAGTTAGTGTAGTGTGACCTCTGCAGAGTGTTCAGCTAAAGCTACCTGAAGAAGGTTGGTGTTGTTTTCCTGATCCGATCACTACCGCAGGCAGCTACATTATTTACACGTTAGTGTAGTGCGACCTCTGCACAGTGTTAAGCTAAAGTTACAAGTTAGTGCAGTGCGACCTCTGCACAGTGTTCAGCTAAAGCTACAAGTTAGTGTAGTGTGACCTCTGCACAGTGTTCAGCTAAAGCTACCTGTAGAAGGTTGGTGGTGTTTTCCTGATCCTATCACTACCACAAGCAGCTACATTATTTACACGTTAGTGTAGTGCGACCTCTGCTCAGTGTTCAGCTAAAGCTACTTGTAGAAGGGTGGTAGAGTTTTCCTCATCCTATCACTACCGCAGGCAGCTACATTATTTAAACATTAGTGTAGTGCGACCTCTACACAGTGTTCAGCTAAAGCTAAAAGTTAGTGTAGTGCAACCTCTGCACAGTGTTCAGCTAAAGCTACCTGCAGAAGGTTGGTGTTGTTTTCCTGATCACTACCGCAGGCAGCTACATTATTTACACGTTAGTGTAGTGCGACCTCTGCACAGTGTTCAGCTAAAGCTACAAGTTAGTGTAGTGCGACCTCTGCACAATGTTCAGCTAAATATACAAGTTAGTGTAGTGCGACCTCTGCACAGTGTTCAGCTAACGCTACCTGAAGAAGGTTGGTGTTGTTTTCCTGATCCTATCACTACCGCAGGCAGCTACATTATTTACACGTTAGTGTAGTGCGACCTCTGCACAGTGTTAAGCTAAAGCTACAAGTTAGTGCAGTGCGACCTCTGCACAGTGTTCAGCTAAAGCTACAAGTTAGTGTAGTGTGACCTCTGCACAGTGTTCAGCTAAAGCTACCTGTAGAAGGTTGGTGGTGTTTTCCTCATCCTATCACTACCACAAGCAGCTACATTATTTACACGTTAGTGTAGTGCGACCTCTGCACAGTGTTCAGCTAAAGCTACCTGTAGAAGGGTGGTGGAGTTTTCCTGATCCTATCACTACCGCAGGCAGCTACATTATTTACACATTAGTGTAGTGCGACCTCTGCACAGTGATCATTTAAAGCTACAAGTTACTGTAGTGTGACCTCTGCACAGAGTTCAGCTATAGCTACAAGTTAGTGTAGTGCGACCTCTGCACAGTGTTCAGCTATAGCTACAAGTTAGTGTAGTGCGACCTCTGCACAGTGTTCAGCTAAAGCTACCTGCATAAGGTTGGTGTTGTTTTCCTGATCCTATTACTACCGCAGGCAGCTACATTATTTACACGTTAGTGTAGTGCGACCTCTGCACAGTGTCCAGCTAAAGCTACAAGTTAGTGTAGTGCGACCTCTGCACAGTGTTCAGCTAAAGCTACAAGTTAGTGTAGTGCGACCTCTACACAATGTTCAGCTAAATCTACAAGTTAGTGTAGTGCAACCTCTGCAAAGTGTTCAGCTAAAGCTACAAGTTAGTGTAGTGCGACCTCTGCACAGTGTTCAGCTAAAGCTACCTGTAGAAGGTTGGTGGTGTTTTCCTCATCCTATCACTACCACATGCAGCTACCTTAATTAAACGTTAGTGTAGTGCGACCTCTGCACAGTGTTCAGCTAAAGCTACAAGTTAGTGTAGTGTGACCTCTGCACAGAGTTTAGCTAAAGCTACCTGTAGAAGGTTGGTGGTGTTTTTCTGATCCTATCACTACCACAAGCAGCTACCTTATTTACACGTTAGTGTTGTGCGACCTCTGCACAGTGTTTAGCTAAAGCTACAAGTTAGTGTAGTGTGACCTCTGCACAGTGTTCAGCTAAAGCTACCTGTAGAAGATTGGTGTTGTTTTCCTGATCCTATCACTACCGCAGGCAGCTAAATTATTTACACGTTAGTGTAGTGCGACCTCTGCACAGTGTTCAGCTAAAGCTATGTGTAGAAGGTTGGTGGTGTTTTCCTGATCCTATCACTACCGCAGGCAGCTACATTATTTACACATTAGTGTAGTGTGACTCTGCACAGTGTTCAGCTAAAGCTACAAGTTAGTGTAGTGTGACCTCTGCACAGTGTTCAGCTAAAGCTAAAGTTAGTGTAGTGTGACCTCTGCACAGTGTTCAGCTAAAGCTACAAGTTACTGTAGTGCAACCTCTGCACAGTGTTCAGCTAAAGCTACAAGTTAGTGTATTGTGACCTCTGCACAGTGTTCAGCTAAAGCTACAAGTTAGTGTAGTGCGACCTCTGCACAGTGTTTCGAAAAAGCTACAAGTTACTGTAGTGCAACCTCAGCATAGTGTTCAGCTAAAGCTTCAAGTTAGTGTAGTGCGATCTCTGCACAGTGTTGAGCTAAAGCTACAAGTTAGTGTAGTGTGACCTCTGCACAATGTTCAGCTAAAGCTACAAGTTAGTGTAGTGCGACCTCTGCACAGTGTTCAGCTAAAGCTACCTGTAGAAGGTTGGTGGTGTTTTTCTGATCCTATCACTACCACAAGCAGCTAACTTATTTACACGTTAGTGTAGTGCGACCTCTGCACAGTGTTTAGCTAAAGCTACAAGTTAGTGTAGTGTGACCTCTGCACAGTGTTCAGCTAAAGCTACCTGTATAAGATTGGTGTTGTTTTCCTGATCCTATCACTACCGCAGGCAGCTACACTATTTACACGTTAGTGTAGTGAGACCTCTGCACAGTGTTCAGCTAAAGCTACCTGTAGAAGGTTGGTGGTGTTTTCCTGATCCTATCACTACCTCAGGCAGCTACATTATTTACATGTTATGCCCCGTACACACGGTCGGATTTTCCGATGGACAATATCTGATCGGAGCGTGTTGTCAGACATTCCGACCGTGTGTGGGCTCCATCGGACATTTTCCATCGGATTTTCCGACACACAAAGTTTGAGAGCAGGCTATAAAATTTTCCGACAACAAAATTCGATCACGTCAATTCTGACCGTGTGTGGCCTGTTCCGATGCACAAAGTGCCATGCATGCTCAGAAGAAATTCCGAGACAGAACAGCTCGGTCTGGAAAAACTAACGATCGCAATGGATACAACACTTTCATCACGGTGCAATGTTAAAAATTGTTTAATACAGCGCACTCTCTTCTTCTTTATAATGTGAGAAGAATGAAGTAGTTTTGCTGCTCATATTCATACAGACTTCTCACAAACATATTTCTTTATTATTTATCGGGATTCCCTTAATATATTTTGATTTGTCACATCTGACAAAAATATTTTTTTTTATTTTTTTTTTTTAAAGGCATTTTTTTTTTAGATTTTAGGTTTGTATTTTTTCCAAGGCTGATCTTTGTTTTATTGTATTTTTAGTTTTACTCCAGAATATTTTTGTGTGTGTTTTGTGTGTCAAGTTAACACAACACCATTATTATCTTGTATTATTTAATCTCAAGGAGATTGCTTGGTGTTGGTGTCCCTTGTTAATTTCACATAGTATTTTTGAAATTTACCTGAATCCTCACAAAAAAACTGTCCTTTTTGAAGGAAAACACACATAGGCAAGTATAATTGAAACCAAAAATCCTTTATTAAGGGCTCAGAACCAAACAAAGAGGGAGGCAACACTGGATAAACAGCAGAAATTAGCGAAGCCTTGGACCCCCAGGGCAGACATCAATTCTTGAACATCAAAATTGGTGGCCTGAGGAGTCCATATGTAAGGGAGTGCAGTCTGGTCCAGAAGTCCCAGAGATCCAGAAAGCAGCAGATGACATCTGTGTCCCCAGGTTGTGGTACCACAAGAGGCTGCATCTTTTGCCAGACCAGACCACGCTTCATTCCCGGCTGTGGCTCTGCTGTTGGAGATGTGGCATTAGGAGGAGTAGGACATGGAGGAGGAGGAGGACTAGTAGGACCTGGAGGAGGAGGAGGAGAAGTAGAAGGACCTGGAAGAGGAGGACCATGTGTGAGGTCACAAATGTGGGTATCAGATGTTATTTGGCCCCTCAACCCCTTATTGAGAGCTTACAAAATGAATGACTCACACATGAGTCGTTGGCCCTCCTCCATCCGCTGCATTTTACACGCAATTATGCCAGCAAAGTCCTCCTCTACAGTGTGTGGTGCTCCCAGGGCCTCTGTAGCCTTCCAAAAGAGGCCTATGGCAGCCTCCTCTAGGGTACTCCTCTTCCTGCCACTTTCTCTTTGCAGGTGGATGGGAGGGACCTGCATATCAGGCAGCCTGCTCGACCCGGCCACCTCTTGGCTGCGACTTCCCTGTGTATGAAAAAGGGACATGGTTTTAGTTTTTGCATCATCAGTCACAATCATAAATTAGTACTCCAAACTAACATCTAGTTAACATCATTGATTAGACAACCTGAACTATTTAGAGGAATGCTATATCTGGCTCAAACTGGGCTCCTCCACATGTTGCTGCCTGGAAGGCCCAGGTTGGGCGTCAGAAGCCTCAGCTGGGGGGGAAGGAAGTGTGGAAGGAAGACTGGAGAGTGATGACCTGGGTTCAGTCTGGCCTGCCAGAAAATGCAGCCTGTCATAGTACCACATCCTGGGGACATAGATGTCATCTGCTGCTCCGGATCTCTGCGAATCCTGGACTTTCTTGCGCTCCCTTAGATATGTACTCCTCAGGCCACCAATTAGGATTTTCAAATAGGTGATGTCTACCGTGGGGATCACCTGCTTCACAATTTCCAACAATTGATCCAGTGCTGCCTTCCTCTTTGTTTGGTTCTTATAATGTGGGTGGTTGATCTCCCACAGACAAGGCAGCTCCCTGAACATGTCAATGAAGATTGCCATGAAGTCGATATCGTTCAAGATATCCTTTTTCACTGCAAGACACAACACAAGACAAACCATAATGTCAGGCAAAACTCTCCTAATCTAGTTACAATATAGGCCTCAATGTAGAAGCAGTATAGGCCCAAGTTTGGCTCTTACCTTCGTTATCACGATCGGCGCCTCCGATACTCCTTCGTCCGTTTACAGATCGTACGTACTACGCACACGTGTTATGCTTTATTCACACTGCGCATGCGTGTAACTCTGCCCACCCCTGACGTTCTTTCTAGTCTATTCCCCGCCCCCTTTCGTTTGGCGCAGTGGGTGAAGAGCACATGGCGGAGTCAGAGCAGGTGTGTGCTAATTATAACAACAAGGAGGAGGAAAGCCCGGTTCCGGAAATGTCCCGATCCAGAAGGAGACGATTTAAGGCCTCAAATATGTCCTTTGGGGAGATGTTGGAGATGGTCGACATCCTGAAGAAGGCCGACTATGACGGGAAGTATGGACCTTACCCCAACCCCAATATCAGAAAGGCCAAGATCATGGCGAAAGTGGTCAAAAGTCTGCACTGGAATTTCAGGGTATGACGATCAAAAGATCAGCTCAGGAAGCGGTGGTCGGACCTGAAATTAAGAGAGCCCGAGCAGTACAGAAAGATCCGGAGAGTGCTGCAAAAAAGTGAGTAGTTGTGCTGTGTTTCTACTCTTTTTGTCTTTATTACGTTTGTGCTGCTCCATATGCTTTTGTTAAGTGTTGTACAGTTTAAAATGGCAACTTTAATGTTCATGGGCCCATTATTCGTTGGTATCAAACATTTTTCTTTTGGCCTATAAAACACCATTGTTTAGGCCATATGCATTTGCCAACATTTTTTAGGGCCTACTTGTATGAAAAATATTTGGTTGTGTAGATGGGTTTGTTTTACTAGAATGAAATGCAAACTAGATTCTGTGTAAGGAGAGGACACTCAGCAGCTGTTTTGACATCTGGACGCTGGAGCACTAGTGTGGGACACAAGAACACCCTTTTTATTAGGGGGCCCACACAGGTGCTCCAGTGTATACTATAGGGGTGACTCCATCTGTGAAGCTTGTACAAGACAGGTAAAGTCTTGAAGGTTGACAATGGACAATAAAAATGCTACATCTTGGAACTCTGCCAAAATAGACAATTGTACCTCACTTCCAAGCAATGTTTCATCTTTTTATTTTGGCCATCAAATATCTGTGTGCTAATTATACAATTTTTGTTTTACATAGGGGAGAAAAGACTCAGAGGACACCCCTCATCTGAGGAGACCACAGACCCCCCACCTTGGGAAGAAGGGGAAATCCCCCCAACCCAAGCTGAGCAGGAGGAGGAAGAAGATGTGGTGGAAATAGGCACCACAACAGGTGAGTGTCTGCGACCACAGATTCAGGTAAGAAATGGATGCTGGCAGATTTTTGATACCTGTTTTTGTTTGGTTTCTCTCTTTTTAGGTGATCGTGTTGTGGATCCAGATCCTTTCACATCATAAAGTGCCCAGATCCTGATCGGGGAGAGCATGGGGTGTAATTTAGAATTGGAAAACCTCAAGAAAAAAATCAATGATGTTATTCAAAAAAATAATAACATCATTGATGTTTTGGGGCAAGCTTAAAACCCCTCCAAATCACTTTGTGTTTTTGTGTGCTACAATCTTAAAAATGTTTTAGCGATGTTTAGAAAAGCCAAATTTTGAGGATGCACACAGTGTGCCAACATGTGCTATCTGCCATCACTGGAGATCAATGGACGCGTTTTGGGGTGCAACTCCTTCCTCAATAATAAAGTAGCTGTGAGGAAGGGGTTTCTCCCCCAAAACACGTCCCTTGATCCCCCGTGATGGCAGATAGCACATGTTGACATTCGGAAATTGGCGTGCATCTTCAAAATTTGGCTTTTCAAGGGGTGACTTCACCCCATCTGAACGCAATATCAAACACAGTTCGTAAATACTCATGTCTGATATTGCCTTCAAGTTTTACCATATGTGAACTTTGTAAGTTCAAGATTTGTGTCTTTCTTGTTGGTTTTACACATGCCTGTTTTATCTTAAATGGACATTTCTATTTTTGATAATGACACCCCAAAAATTGTTATACAACAAACATGTTGGTTTGTTTTAAAAAAACCTTTTCTAAATGCACATGTGATTGTGCAGGTATTAAAAAGATTGTTATCAAGAATGTGTGGATTATTGTCTTAACGCTACAACACTTTTGTGGTGATGTAATTGCTGCTTTCCGTTAAAAAAGTGGGTTATTTCCTAAGGGCAAATCCTCTTTGCACTACAAATGCAGTTTCATTGCAGTTTCAAGTGCACTTGTAGTGCAAAGTGTCTACGCCTTTAGTAAATAACACCCAACAGTGCTTTAGGTTACACAATCACGCCATTTTCAGGACTCCCCACATTGCTGTCAGGGTCAGCTAAAACAAACACAAGCAGTAAATATCACCAAAGATTAGCTTTTTTTTATTTGAGAAAGGGTTCACAAATTGTCTGGCATATTGATGGCCCCCCTACCCACAAAGAACTTAAGGTATCTTAAACGGACATTACGGCACTCAGGGAGGGCAAGCCAGGACGGCCACTTTCAAGCGCCGTCAGGGTTGTTTCATGTAGAATTCCGGCCTCAGGCCCAACTGAGCCAGCATAGTTGGCAGAATGTTGGCGTAAAAAGTTATGTAGAACACAGCACGCCAGGATTATATGATTAAGTTTATACTCCGCCTTATGGATGGGTGTCAGAAATAAGCGGAACCGGCAGGCCATGATTCCAAATGTGTTCTCCACCACTCTTCTGGCTCTGGCCAGCCGGTAATTAAAAACCCTCTGTTCCGGGGTTAGGGTCCTCATCAGGAATGGCCGCATAAGATGGTCCCCCAGCGCAAATGCTTCATCCGCAACGAAGACGAATGGGAGTCCTTCCACATTGTCTTCTGGAGGTGGCAAGTCCAAGCTGCCATTCTGGAGACGCATGTAAAACTCCGTCTGGGCGATGACTCCACCATTGGACATCCGACCATTCTTCCCCACGTCCACATACAGGAAGTCGTAATTAGCTGACACCACTGCCAACATTGATTGATTACAATTGATTGATTGATACAATATATTAGCAAACATTCAAAACAAGAAAATGTGATATTAAAGGATAAAAAACTTACCTTCATATACTCCTTTTGAAGGACCTGTATGATGGCACAACAGGTCTCTGGGATAATGATCCCCAGAGCCTGGGGGGAGATGCCTGTTGAGAACTTCAAGTCCTGCAGGCTTCTCCCTGTCGCCAAGTACCGCAGGGTAGCGACGAGCCTCTGCTCTGCAGTGATGGCTTGCCTCATGCAGGTATCCTACCTGCTGATATAGGGGGTCAGCAAAGCCAGCAGTGAAATATGGGGTCCGTCATCCTGAGAAAGTTCCTGAAATCATCAGGATTATTCTCATGGATCTCACAGAGCAAAGGCATATGAGAGAACTGGTCACGCTGAAGCAACCAATTCTTGGTCCATGAACTCCTCCCCACCCTGTTCATGGACTGGACTTGTGTCAAGGTCAGGACCCCAACACCAAGCCCCCGCACAGCACGAACTATACGAGGAGTACGTATACGCAACATGGCTAGAAAACGGTTGGCTGCTCAGAACGAAGTAACAGAACGCACTGAAGAAAAGCAAGGCCTGTGAAGAGCGACCTGAAAAACAGTACCGAACGAACAAGAACACAATGACTAAGTCATTAGGAGCTTGCTTGCACGCACTGAAGAGCAGATACAAACCCACAAGCACAAACTGAACCGCAGAAAACGATCTGAAAGCCACGAGTCTGAAAAAGCGCGAATCGTCTCTCACCAAACTTTTACTAACACGAGATTAGCAAAAGGAGCCCAAAGGGTGCCGCGCTTGCTTCTGAACTGACCTTTTCTAGTCTTGTCAGACGTGGTTGACGTCACCGCGTTGTTGGCGATCGGAAATTCTGACAACTTTGTGCGACCGTGTGTACGCAAAACAAGTTTGAGCCAACATACGTCGAAAAAAATCCTAGGATTTTGTTGTCGTAATGTCCGATCAATGTCCGACCGTGTGTACGGGGCATTAGTGTAGTGCGACCTCTGCACAGTGTTCAGCTAAAGCTACCTGTAGAAGCCTGGTGGTGTTTTCCTAATCCTATCACTACCGCAGGCAGCTACATTATTTACACGTTAGTGTAGCACAACCTATGCACAGTGTTCAGCTAAAGCTACAAGTTAGTGTAGTGCGACCTCTGCACAGTGTTCAGCTAAAGCTACAAGTTAGTGTAGTGCGACCTCTGCACAGTGTTCAGCTAAAGCTACAAGTTAGTGTAGTGCGACCTCTGCACAGTGTTTAGCTAAAGCTACAAGTTAGTTTAGTGCGAACTCTGCACATGGTTCAGCTAAAGTTACCTGTAGAAGGTTGGTGTTGATTTCCTTATCTTATCACTACCGCAGGCAGCTACATTATTTACACGTTAGTGTAGTGCGACCTCTGCACAGTGTTCAGCTAAAGCTACCTGTAGAAGGTTGGTGGTATTTTCCTGATCCTATAACTACTGCAGGCAGCTACATTATTTACACATTAGTGTAGTGTGACCTCTGCACAGTGTTCAGCTAAAGCTAAAAGTTAGTGTAGTGCGACCTCTGCACAGTGTTCAGCTAAAGCTACAAGTTACTGTAGTGCGACCTCTGCACAGTGGTCAGCTATAGCTACAAGTTAGTGTAGTGCTACCTCTGCACAGTGTTCAGCTAAAGCTGCAAGATAGTGTAGTGTGACCTCTGCACAGTGTTCAGCTAAAGCTACAAGTTACTGTAGTGCGACCTCTGCACAGTGGTCAGCTATAGCTACAAGTTAGTGTAGTGCAACCTCTGCACAGTGTTCAGCTAAAGCTACCTGTAGAAGGTTGGTGTTGTTTTCCTGATCCTATCACTACTGCAGGCAGCTACATTATTTACACGTTAGTGTAGTGCAACTTCTGCACAGTGTTCCGCTAAAGCTACCTGTAGCAGGTTGGTGGTGTTTTCCTGATCCTATCACTACCTCAGGCAGCTACATTATTTACATGTTAGTGTAGTGCGACCTCTGCACAGTGTTCAGCTAAAGCTACCTGTAGAAGGCTAGTGGTGTATTCCCGATCCTATCACTACCGCAGGCAGCGACATTATTTACACGTTAGTGTAGTGCGACTCTGCACAATGTTCAGCTAAAGCTACAAGTTAGTGAAGTGCGACCTCTGCACAGTGTTCAGCTAAAGCTACCTGTAGAAGGTTGGTGTTGTTTTCCTGATCCTATCACTAACACAGGCAGCTACATTATTTACATGTTAGTGTAGTGCGACCTCTGCACAGTGTTCAGCTAAAGCTACCTGTAGAAGGCTAGTGGTGTATTCCCGATCCTATCACTACCGCAGGCAGCGACATTATTTACACGTTAGTGTAGTGCGACTCTGCACAGTGTTCAGCTAAAGCTACAAGTTAGTGAAGTGCGACCTCTGCACAGTGTTCAGCTAAAGCTACCTGTAGAAGGTTGGTGTTGTTTTCCTGATCCTATCACTAACACAGGCAGCTACATTATTTACACGTTAGTGTAGTGTGACCTCTGCACAGTGTTCAGCTAAAGCTACAAGTTAGTGTAGTGTGACCTCTGCACAGTGTTCAGCTAAAGCTACAAGTTAGTGTAGTGTTGACCTCTGCACGGTGTTCAGCTATAGCTACCTGTAGAAGGTTGGTGTTGTTTTCCTGATCATATCACTACCGCAGGCAGCTACATAATTTACACCTTAGTGTAGTGTGACCTCTGCTCAGTGTTCAGCTAAAGCTACCTGTAGAAGGTTGGGGGTGTTTTCCTGCTCCTATCACTACCGCAAGCAGCTACATTATTTACACATTAGTGTAGTGCAACCTCTGCACAGTGTTCAGCTAAAGCTAAAAGTTACTGCAGTGCGACCTCTGCACAGTGTTCAGCTAAAGCTACAAGTTAGTGTAGTGCGACCTCTGCACAGTGTTCAGCTAAAGCTACAAGTTAGTGTAGTGTGACCTCTGCACAGTGTTCAGCTAAAGCTACAAGTTAGTGTAATGCGACCTCTGCACATTGTTCAGCTAAAGCTACAAGTTACTGTAGTGCGACCTCTGCACAGTGTTCAGCTAAAGCTACCTCTAGAAGGTTGGTGTTGTTTTCCTGATCCTATCACTACCACAAGCAGCTACATTATTTACACGTTAGTGTAGTGTAACCTCTGCACAGTGTTCAGCTAAAGCTACAAGTTAGTGTACTGTGACCTCTGCACAGTGTTCAGCTAAAGCTACCTGTAGAAGGTTGGTGGTATTTTCCTGATCCTATAACTACTGCAGGCAGCTACATTATTTACACATTAGTGTAGTGTGACCTCTGCACAGTGTTCAGCTAAAGCTAAAAGTTAGTGTAGTGCGACCTCTGCACAGTGTTCAGCTAAAGCTACAAGTTACTGTAGTGCGACCTCTGCACAGTGGTCAGCTATAGCTACAAGTTAGTGTAGTGCTACCTCTGCACAGTGTTCAGCTAAAGCTACAAGATAGTGTAGTGTGACCTCTGCACAGTGTTCAGCTAAAGCTACAAGTTACTGTAGTGCGACCTCTGCACAGTGGTCAGCTATAGCTACAATTTAGTGTAGTGCAACCTCTGCACAGTGTTCAGCTAAAGCTACCTGTAGAAGGTTGGTGTTGTTTTCCTGATCCTATCACTACTGCAGGCAGCTACATTATTTACACGTTAGTGTAGTGCAACTTCTGCACAGTGTTCCGCTAAAGCTACCTGTAGCAGGTTGGTGGTGTTTTCCTGATCCTATCACTACCTCAGGCAGCTACATTATTTACATGTTAGTGTAGTGCGACCTCTGCACAGTGTTCAGCTAAAGCTACCTGTAGAAGGCTAGTGGTGTATTCCCGATCCTATCACTACCGCAGGCAGCGACATTATTTACACGTTAGTGTAGTGCGACTCTGCACAATGTTCAGCTAAAGCTACAAGTTAGTGAAGTGCGACCTCTGCACAGTGTTCAGCTAAAGCTACCTGTAGAAGGTTGGTGTTGTTTTCCTGATCCTATCACTAACACAGGCAGCTACATTATTTACATGTTAGTGTAGTGCGACCTCTGCACAGTGTTCAGCTAAAGCTACCTGTAGAAGGCTAGTGGTGTATTCCCGATCCTATCACTACCGCAGGCAGCGACATTATTTACACGTTAGTGTAGTGCGACTCTGCACAGTGTTCAGCTAAAGCTACAAGTTAGTGAAGTGCGACCTCTGCACAGTGTTCAGCTAAAGCTACCTGTAGAAGGTTGGTGTTGTTTTCCTGATCCTATCACTAACACAGGCAGCTACATTATTTACACGTTAGTGTAGTGTGACCTCTGCACAGTGTTCAGCTAAAGCTACAAGTTAGTGTAGTGTGACCTCTGCACAGTGTTCAGCTAAAGCTACAAGTTAGTGTAGTGTTGACCTCTGCACGGTGTTCAGCTATAGCTACCTGTAGAAGGTTGGTGTTGTTTTCCTGATCATATCACTACCGCAGGCAGCTACATAATTTACACCTTAGTGTAGTGTGACCTCTGCTCAGTGTTCAGCTAAAGCTACCTGTAGAAGGTTGGGGGTGTTTTCCTGCTCCTATCACTACCGCAAGCAGCTACATTATTTACACATTAGTGTAGTGCAACCTCTGCACAGTGTTCAGCTAAAGCTAAAAGTTACTGCAGTGCGACCTCTGCACAGTGTTCAGCTAAAGCTACAAGTTAGTGTAGTGCGACCTCTGCACAGTGTTCAGCTAAAGCTACAAGTTAGTGTAGTGTGACCTCTGCACAGTGTTCAGCTAAAGCTACAAGTTAGTGTAATGCGACCTCTGCACATTGTTCAGCTAAAGCTACAAGTTACTGTAGTGCGACCTCTGCACAGTGTTCAGCTAAAGCTACCTCTAGAAGGTTGGTGTTGTTTTCCTGATCCTATCACTACCACAAGCAGCTACATTATTTACACGTTAGTGTAGTGTAACCTCTGCACAGTGTTCAGCTAAAGCTACAAGTTAGTGTACTGTGACCTCTGCACAGTGTTCAGCTAAAGCTACAAGTTAGTGTAGTGCAACCTCTGCACAGTGTTTAGCTAAAGCTACACGTTAGTGTAGTGTGACCTCTGCACAGTGTTCAGCTAAAGCTACAAGTTAGTGTAGTGCGACCTCTGCACAGTGTTCAGCTAAAGCTACAAGTTAGTGTAGTGCAACCTCTGCACAGTGTTCAGCTAAAGCTAAAAGTTACTGCAGTGCGACCTCTGCACAGTGTTCAGCTAAAGCTACAAGTTAGTGTAGTGCGACCTCTGCACAGTGTTCAGCTAAAGCTACAAGTTAGTGTAGTGCGACCTCTGCACAGTGTTCAGCTAAAGCTACAAGTTAGTGTAATGCGACCTCTGCACATTGTTCAGCTAAAGCTACAAGTTACTGTAGTGCGACCTCTGCACAGTGTTCAGCTAAAGCTACCTCTAGAAGGTTGGTGTTGTTTTCCTGATCCTATCACTACCGCAGGCAGCTACATTATTTACACATTAGTGTAGTGTGACCTCTGCACAGTGTTCAGCTAAAGCTAAAAGTTACTGCAGTGCGACCTCTGCACAGTGTTCAGCTAAAGCTACAAGTTAGTGTAGTGCGACCTCTGCACAGTGTTCAGCTAAAGCTACAAGTTAGTGTAGTGCGACCTCTGCACAGTGTTCAGCTAAAGCTACAAGTTAGTGTAGTGCGACCTCTGCACAGTGTTCAGCTAAAGCTACAAGTTACTGTAGTGTGACCTCTGCACAGTGTTCAGCTAAAGCTACCTGTAGAAGGTTGGTGTTGTTTTCCTGATCCTATCACTACCGCAGGCAGCTACATTATTTACAAGTTAGTGTAGTGTGACCTCTGCACAGTGTTCAGCTAAAGCTACAAGTTAGTGTAATGCGACCTCTGCACATTGTTCAGCTAAAGCTACAAGTTACTGTAGTGCGACCTCTGCACAGTGTTCAGCTAAAGCTACCTCTAGAAGGTTGGTGTTGTTTTCCTGATCCTATCACTACCACAAGCAGCTACATTATTTACACGTTAGTGTAGTGTAACCTCTGCACAGTGTTCAGCTAAAGCTACAAGTTAGTGTACTGTGACCTCTGCACAGTGTTCAGCTAAAGCTACAAGTTAGTGTAGTGCAACCTCTGCACAGTGTTTAGCTAAAGCTACACGTTAGTGTAGTGTGACCTCTGCACAGTGTTCAGCTAAAGCTACCTGTAGAAGGTTGGTGTTGTTTTCCTGATCCTATCACTACCGCAGGCAGCTACATTATTTACACATTAGTGTAGTGTGACCTCTGCACAGTGTTCAGCTAAAGCTAAAAGTTAGTGTAGTGCGACCTCTGCACAGTGTTCAGCTAAAGCTACAAGTTACTGTAGTGCGACCTCTGCACAGTGGTCAGCTATAGCTACAAGTTATAGGGCGTACACACGGTCGGACTTTCTTTGGACATTCTGACAACAAAATCCTCGGATTTTTTCAGACAGATGTTGGCTCAAACCTGTTTTGCCTACACACGGTCGCACAAAGTTGTCGGAATTTCCGATCGACAACCACGCGGTCACGTACACCACGTACGACGAAACTAGAAAAGGCCGGTTCAGAACCAAGCGCGGCACCCTTTGGGCTCCTGTTGCTAATCTCGTGTTAGTAAAAGTTTGGTGAGAGACGATGCGCGCTTTTTCAGACTCGTGGCTTTCAGATCGTTTTCTGCCGTTCAGTTTGTGCTTGTGGGTTTGTATCTGCTCTTCAGTGCGTGCAAGCAAGTTCCAGGTGACTTAGTCATTGTATTCTTGTTCGTTCGTTACTGTTTTTCAGGTCGCTCTTCACAGGCCTTGCTGTTCTTCAGTGCGTTCTGTTACTTCATTCTGAGCAGCCGACCGTTTTCTAGCCATGTTTCGTATGCGTACTCCTCGTAGAGTTCGTGCTGTGCGGGGGCTTGGTGTTGGGGTCCTGACCTTGACACAAGTCCAGTCTATGAACAGGGTGGGGAGGAGTTCATGGACCAAGAATTGGTTGCTTCAGCGTGACCATTTCTGTCATATAAATAGACAATACTTTCGCGCCCTTGATAATAAATATGGAAAAATTAATAAATAAATATGGTAAGTGTAAAAAAACACACAAAAAAACACAAAGAGTCACAAATACAAGCTGCTCCCCTAATTTGAATGAAACAATCAAATAAGTAATGGTGTACAGTAGGGGGCGCTAGAGACCTGAAAACATATGTATCTGCCAATAGATACACACACTAACTATATCAACCACAGTGGATTAAATAGTGCTGTTTGTGCTAAACTGAAATTATATCAAATACATAGTTTATAATAAAAATTAATATAAAGAATGAAGTGAAAAGTGATATTAAAATCAACAAAATTCTTAGTGCAAGTGTGATAAATGAAATTGTGTTGTTTGATTGTCCCAATCCATTGAAAAGATCAGAGCAAACAGTTGAAACCAACATCAAAGCAGACACATGGATCCTCAAAGATGCAACAATTCTTGCGATGATATAAAGATTCCGTCACCCAAGAGGAAAAAACACCTGAAGATAATAGATATCTGCTTACCAGATACCAATGACTTCTTTAACTAAAAAGAAAGTCATTAGTGCTTGTACAGGATTGTGCCTGTTCACATGAAGGCTGGAAGGCTGGATGGTACTTTAGGCATAGATCCCTCCCGTCCCATTCATTCAGGATAGGAAATATGAGAAACAAAAGGGAATCTCCATAGCGTAAAACCGTTTAATGTATAAAAATAGAGAACAATAAAATAGCCAATTGGCCTCTTACATTGATCGGTGCCTACCCGGCACTGGGACTGCTTGCATGTCAGGGTGAATGGAGTCAGGAACCCTTCGCATCACATCGCACATGCGGCGTGCGTTCCACCCCGTGCGTCTAGCTAACCAGATGATCCGGAAGTAGGTGGGACGATTCTGGACATGTGACCACGTACCGCTCCGTGCGTCTGGTTAGGCATCAAAAAATTGGAAGAAAACAAACAGATAGTGGTAAGACCCGCAGATAAGGGGGGAGGGCTGGTGATACAATAAAGAACTGCAAAGATTACTGAGGGATACTACAACATATAAGTTACTTAAATCCAACCCTACCACAAAATTAAAAAAGGAACTATCAACATGGATCAGTAAAGGAATGAATAAAAAAATCTTAAATCAGAAGGAAGCAGATTACCTTGACCTGACTACACCCAGAATTCCGGTACTATATATTGTGCCGAAAATACACAAAAATAAGGAGAATCCACCAGGCCGCCCAATAGTGAGTGGGATTGGCTCTCTGTACTCGAGGGTGGGGGAATATCTTGACACCTTCCTCCAGCCTCTTGTCCCACAGAGCCAATCCTATCTCAAAGATAGCAGGGAGCTCATCACCTTGCTACAATCCGTGGTAGTCACTGACCAAACTTTACTAGTGACAATAGACATCGAGTCACTGTATACCAACCTACGGCAGACAGATGTGTTGGAAGCAGTGAGGTGGGCCTTCACAAATAAGTCCACCCTAAAACAATCGCAAATTCAATTTTTATTGGAAGGACTATCTATGGCTATGGGGAATAACTATTTTTGGGCGCTTAATGAGTACTACAATCAAATAGGTGGAGTTGCCATGGGAGCCCGTTATGCGCCAAGTGTGGCGAATATCACATTAAATAAATGGGAGTCAGAAACCATTTTTAATAACAGACCCAAATCACTTCTGTTGTACAAAAGGTACATAGATGATGTCATCATTTTGTGGGAGGGAACTAAGGAAAGTTTCGGTGAATTTATGGATAGTATGAATCATAATGAATACAATCTTAGATTCACAGCAGATCTTCACCTAACAACAATAAACTATTTGGATTTAACACTTTTCAAACAGGGTTCCACTATAAGCACAAAAACATTTTTTAAGGAAACCGACCGCAACGCCTATGTCCCCACACACAGTTGCCACCACCCGCAATGGATTGGGGCTGTACCCAAAGGGCAGTACATGCGCATACGGCGCAACTGTAAAAATGATAAAGATTTTTTTGCACAAGCAGATACCCTTACCGCCAGATTTCTGGAAAAGGGCTACCCAGCCCATGTTTTGGAGAAACTGGTAATTCAGGTGTCAAATATGGACAGACAAACTTTGCTGGTTCCTAAACCAAAAAAAGAATACAAAGATGAATGCGCATTCCTGTCAGGCTTCCATCGACAATATAGAACAGTGGAGGGTATTTTCAAGAAATTCTGGCCAATTCTGTTAAAAGATAAAGATTTACAGTCCTCTTTGCCAAAGAAACCAAAATTCATATACCGTAGGGCCCCTACTCTCAGGAATCGACTAGCCCCCAATGTACCGGACCCACCCAGGAAAGCATCTACGTTTTTGGATGGATCTGGTTTCCACTACTGCACTAGGTGCAATGCATGCAAAATAACAAGGAAACCGGGCTCCAAGAAAAAGAAATCCCAATTCAATTCTGTGGTTACCCAGCAACAGTTTAATATCAAACCATTAATTACGTGTGATTCTGACCACGTGACTTATGTATTGGAATGTCCATGTTCCTTACAGTACGTGGGCAGAACCACACGTCAACTCAAAGTAAGAATTAGTGAACATCTTGCTAATATAAAAAATGGCTACCCCAATCATAGTGTCTCCAGACACTTTAAAATGTACCATAACAGTGATCCATCACTATGTACGTTTTATGGGATTGATAAAGTAGCAAGGGACTGGAGGGGTACTCATATGAAAAGGACAGTGTCCAAAAATGAAACATATTGGCTTTATAAGCTACAGAGTATGCAACCGTATGGGATGAACATAGACATAGACCTCAATTGTTTTTTAACAAATGATTAATCACAATCTTATCAGTATGCATTTTTTGAACCCTGATGTCATTGGTTACGTGGTTATCATTTTTTTACATTAAAGTATAGTTTAAGATCTTCAACATATTAAATTAAAATTAAAATAATTAATTATTGTGGTTTCAATGGAGAATGTTTAAATGTGCTTATCACTTACCAGCCATTGTGAAACCGAGACTGAGACTGCTCTGAATGACGGGATTATTTTTAGTCCTTTCCAACTAATTATGACAATTATCATTATTAATGAGATTGTTTATGTAGTATATTTATTAATTTATCATCTTCAACTGTTTTTCTGCCATTTTACTGATTGACAATTATGGTATGTAATACTAAGAAATTTTCTCTTTGTCTGGAGCACTATGACATATAACTACCAGGGGGAGTTTTCATCCCCTGGTTGGTTTGTGTACAATGCTCAGCAAACAAACTTTATCGACACAAAGGCGGAGTATTCTTACCAAGCCAATTTACCCGCCCTCATTCCCCACATAAACCAGTCGCTTAGTGACCAATGTACGCTTCCCTGAAGACGTTCACAAACGAAACGTACGTCGGAGCGGTACGTGGTCACATGTCCAGAATCGTCCCACCTACTTCCGGATCATCTGGTTAGCTAGACGCACGGGGTGGAACGCACGCCGCATGTGCGATGTGATGCGAAGGGTTCCTGACTCCATTCACCCTGACATGCAAGCAGTCCCAGTGCCGGGTAGGCACCGATCAATGTAAGAGGCCAATTGGCTATTTTATTGTTCTCTATTTTTATACATTAAATGGTTTTACGCTATGGAGATTCCCTTTTGTTTCTCATATTTCCTATCCTGAATGAATGGGACGGGAGGGATCTATGCCTAAAGTACCATCCAGCCTTCCAGCCTTCATGTGAACAGGCACAATCCTGTACAAGCACTAATGACTTTCTTTTTAGTTAAAGAAGTCATTGGTATCTGGTAAGCAGATATCTATTATCTTCAGGTGTTTTTTCCTCTTGGGTGACGGAATCTTTATATCATCGCAAGAATTGTTGCATCTTTGAGGATCCATGTGTCTGCTTTGATGTTGGTTTCAACTGTTTGCTCTGATCTTTTCAATGGATTGGGACAATCAAACAACACAATTTCATTCATTTATCACACTTGCACTAAGAATTTTGTTGATTTTAATATCACTTTTCACTTCATTCTTTATATTAATTTTTATTATAAACTATGTATTTGATATAATTTCAGTTTAGCACAAACAGCACTATTTAATCCACTGTGGTTGATATAGTTAGTGTGTGTATCTATTGGCAGATACATATGTTTTCAGGTCTCTAGCGCCCCCTACTGTACACCATTTCTGTCATATGCCTTTGCTCCGTGAGATCCGTGAGAATAATCCTGATGATTTCAGGAACTTTCTCAGGGTGACGGACCCCGTGTTTCACCGTTTGTTGGCTTCGCTGACCCCCTATATTAGCAGGCAGGATACCTGCATGAGGCAAGCCATCACTGCGGAGCAGAGGTTGGTCGCTACCTTGCGGTATTTGGCCACAGGGAGAAGTCTGCAGGACTTGAAGTTCTCGACAGGCATCTCCCCCCAAGCTCTGGGGATCATTATCCCAGAGACCTGTTCTGCCATCATCCAGGTCCTGCAGAAGGAGTATATGAAGGTAAGATTTTTTTCCTTTTATATCACATTTTATTGTATTGAATGTTTGCTAATATCTTGTATTTCTTTCCTCATTCCCTAATTACCATGATTGTAATATGCTGTGAATGTCCCCTTTGTCCTCATGCATGCTGGATTTTTATGTAATTATTATTTTAGGTCCTTCATACATATTTGCCCTTCAATAACCTCTCCAGCATGGTGTCTCCTGCCCTATATTCACCTCATGTAGTCACTTAACAATGTATTTTATCAGCTCTATAGTAGTGCTTTACCCCAAACACCCCCTAAAATGTTTGGAAATGTTATTTTTTATTTAAATTCAGGCAGAGTGCCAGAGGCTTTTTTTGTAGTGTCCCCAAATTTTTTGTAACCCTCCCTCCCCCCAACTGCCAAGTCAGCTGATCCCAATTCTCTATCCTCAATCATCTATCTGCTGACTTTGCCAAACCCATACACACTATCCCCACCTCTTTACTGGTCAGATGTATGGATGAATTACCCAAAGCATGTAGTGCAAGGGCCTGCCTGTATACTTTCCAATGGTACTGTTTAAATTTTTTGTATCCTATTATTATCTTGATAGGTAATAGCAGAATGTCCAAATGTCCTCAAATGTGTACAGTGTGTAATTATATCTTTGTATTCAGACACTTCTTACCTGTCCAGTGGTCTGCCAATAGTGTAACTAAGGAGGGTCTGTTCCAAGTAATACCCATTATTTAGGCATTCATCTCTCAATGAAGTGAAGAGGGTTACCTGTCCAAGAGTTCCCCCCCTATAATGTTAGAAATGGCCCAAGAGAGGGGGGAGGGGGAATATGGTAGGTGTACCTTATACTTTGTTGTTGTTAAATTCCCCTTAATAAATGCTATCTGGAGGTTGCCCCATAATGTTTGTGTCTAATCTGCTTGCCATGTTTCTGTGAAAAAATAGTAATGTTTATTTTTTTTTCCTCAACAGTTTCCTTCAACGCCACAGGAATGGCAGACTGTGGCCTCCCACTTTGCCCAGCGGTGGGACTTTCCTAACTGCGGAGGGACAATTGATGGGAAACACGTCCACATTGTCCCACCACCCAACTCGGGGTCGTACTATTATAATTACAAGGGGTTTAATAGTATAGTGATGTTGGCGGTGGTGTCGGCTAATTACGAGTTCCTGTATGTGGACGTGGGGAAGAATGGCCGGATGTCCGATGGTGGAGTGATCGCCCAGACGGAGTTCTACAGGCATCTCCAGAATGGCAGCTTGGACTTGCCACCTCCAGAGGACAATGTTGAAGGTCTCCCATTTGTGTTCGTTGCTGATGAAGCATTTGCGCTGGGGGACCACCTGATGCGGCCATTCCCGATGAGGACCCTCACCCCGGAACAGAGGGTTTTTAATTACCGGCTGGTCAGAGCCCGAAGAGTGGTGGAGAACACATTTGGAATCCTGGCCAGCTGGTTCCGATTATTTCTGACACCCATCCATATGGCGGAGTATAAACTGAACCATATAATACTTGCCTGCTGTGTTCTCCATAATTTTTTAAGAAAACATTCAGCCAACTATGCTGGCTCAGTTGGGCCTGAGGCTGGAATCCCAAATCCATCAACACTGACGGCGCTTGAAAGTGGCCGTCCTGGCTTGCCCTCCCTGAGTGCCCGTGATGTCCGGTTACGCTACCTGGAGTTCTTTGAGGGTAGGGGGGGCTATCAATATGCCAGACAATCTGTGAAACCTTTTTCAAATAAAAAACAACCAAAAGAAATTCTTTGTGGAAATTTACTGCTTGTGTTTGTTTTAGCTGACCCTGACAGAAATGTGTTGAGTGTAGAAAATGTCGTGATTGGGTAACCTTATAAAAAACAGTGTTGGTTGGTACTTCCTAAATGCAAAAACACATTTCACTACAAGTGCACTTGCAACTGCACTGAACCTGCACTTGTAGTGCAAAGTGTATTTGCCCTTAGGAAATAAGCCCCATTTTTGCATAAAACAGCAATTACATCACCCCAAAAGTGTTGTAGTGTTGAGACAATAATCCACACATTCTTGAGTAAGCCACTTTTTTATACCTGCACAATCACATATGCATTTACGAAAGGTTTTTAAAACAAACCAACATGTTTGTTGTATAACAATTTTTGCAGTAGCATTATCAAAAATCGAAATATCCATTTCAGATAAAACAGGCCTGTGTAAAACCAACAAGAAAGCCAAAAAACTTGAACTTACAAAGTTCACATATGGGAAAACCTGAAGGCTATATCAGACATCAGTATTTAGGAACTGGGTTTGATATAGCGTTCAGATGGGGGGAAATCACCCCTGGAAAAGCCAAATTTTTAAGATGCACACCAATTTACGAATGTCAACATGTGCTATCTGCCATCAGGGGGGATCAAGGGACGTGTTTTGGGGGAGCAAGCCCTTCCTCAACGCGACTTTATGATTGAGGAAGGGGTTGCACCCCCAAAACGCGTCCATTGATCTCCCGTGATGGCAGAAAGCACATGTTGGCACACTGTGTGCATCCTCCAAATTTGGCTTTTCTAAACATTTAAAAAAATTTTAGAAGATTGGACCACAATAAAACAGGTGATTTTGTGGGGTTTAAATTCGCCCCAAAACATCAATGATGTTATTATTTTTTTTAATAACATCATTGATTTGTTGCTGTATGTTGTGCAATTCGAGATTACACCCCATGATCTCCCCGATCAGGATCTGGGCACTTTCAGAAGTAAAGCGTTCTCTATCCCTCACATCACGATCACCTAAAAAGAGATAAAGAACAAAAAAAAAGGTCTCAAAAATCTGCCACCATCCATCTCTTTTACCTGAGCCTGTGGTCGCAGACACTCACCTGTTGTGGTGCCAATCTCCACCACATCTTCTTCTTCCTCCTGCTCTTCTTCTTGTGTTGGTGGTATTTCACCTTCTTCCATAGGTGGGGGGTCTGTGTTCTCCTGGGATGAGGGGTGTCCTCCGAGTCTTTTCTCCCCTATGTAAAACAAAAATGGTATACTTAGCACACAGATATTTGATGGCAGAACTAGAAATAGGAAACATTGCTTGGAAGTGGGGTACAATTGTCTATTTTAGCCGAGTTCCAAGATGTATATTTTTTAGTGGCCTTTGTCAAGCTGCAATACTTTACCTGTTTGGTACAAGCTTCACAGATGTAGCCCCCCCTATAGTATACACTGGAGCACATGTGTGGCCCCCTAATAAAAATGGTGTTCTGGGGTCCCACACTAGTGCTCCAGTGTCCAGATGTGAAAACAGCTGCTCAGTGTCCTCTCCTTACACACAATCTAGTTGGCATTTCATTCTAGTAACAAACCCATCTACACAAACAAATATTTGGCATCCAAGTAGGCCCCAAAAAATGTGTGAAAATGCATATGGCCTAAACAATGGTGTTCTAGAGGCCGAAAGAAAAATGTTTGATACGAACGAATAATGGGTAAAGTTGCCCTTTTAAACATTACAATTAATAAAAGCATATGGAGCAGAACGAACGGAATAAAGACAGAAAGAATAGGAACACAGCACAACTACTTACTTTTTTGCAGCACTCTCCGGATCTTTCGGTACTGCTCTGGCTCTCTCAACTTCAGGTCCGACCACCGCTTCCTGAGCTGATCTTTAGATATTCGTACCCCGAAATTCCTGTGAAGGCTTTTGACCACTTTAGCAATGATTTTTGCCTTTCGGATGTTGGGGTTGGGGTAAGGCCCATATTTTCCGTCATAGTCGGACTTCCTCATGATGTCAACCATCTCCAACATCTCCCCAAAGGACATATTTGTGGCCTTAAAACGTCTCCTTCTGGATCGGGACGTGCCTGGATCCGGGCTTTCCTCCTCCTCCTCCTCGTTGCTAGAATTAGCATGCACCTGCTGTAACTCCACCATGTGCTCTTCACCCACTGCGCCGAACGAAAAGGGGCGGGGAATAGACTAGAAAGAACGTCAGGGGCGGGCGGAGTTACACGCATGCGCAGTGTGTATAGAGCGTAACACGCGTGCGTATTACGTACGATCTGTGAGCGGAGGAAGGAGCATTGGACGCGCCGATCGTAAGAACGAAGGTAAGAGACAAATTTGTGCCTATACTGCTTCTAGATTGAGGCCTATATTGTAACAAGATTAGGAGAGTTTTGTCTGACATTAGGCTTTGTCTTGTGTTGTGTCTTGCAGTGAACATGGATATCTTAATGAAAGACAATGACCTGATGTCAGTATTCATAGAGATGCTAAGGGAGCTGCCCTGTCTGTGGGAGATTACCCACCCCCATTTCAAGAACCAAGCAAAGAGGAAGGCAGCACTGGAGCAATTGTGTAAAATTGTGAAGCAGGTGATCCCCACGGCAGACATCACCTATATAAAGATCTTCATTGGTGGCCTGAGGAGCACATATCTGAGGGAGCGCAAGAAAGTCCAGGATTCACAGAGATCCGGAGCAGCAGATGACATCTATGTCCCCAGGATGTTGTACTATGACAGGCTGCACTTTCTGGCAGGCCAGACTGAACCCAGGTCATCCCTCTCCAGTCTTCCTTCCACGCTTCCTTCCCCCCCGGCTGAGGCTTCTGACGCCCAACCTGGGCCTTCCAGGCCACATGTGGAGGAGCCCAGATTGAGCCAGGTATAGCATTCCTCTAAATATTTCTGCTTGTCCAATCAATTATGTTAACTAGATGTTATTTGGGAGTACTAATTTAGGATTGGGATTGATGATGCAAAACATTACAACCATGTCCCTTTTTCATACACAGGGAAGTCTCAGCCAGGAGGTGGCCGGGCCGAGCCGGCTGGCTGATCTGCAGGTCCCTCCACCCCCCCTGAAAAGAGAAAGTGGTAGTAGGAGGAGTACCCTAGAGGAGGCTGCTATAGGATTCTTTTGGAGGGCTACAGAGGTCCTGGGAGCACCACACACCATGGAGGAGAACATTGCTGCCTTCATAGCCTATAAAATGCAGAGGATGGAGGAGGGCCAAAAAGTCTTGTGTGAGGCCCTCATATCGGAGGCTCTGGAGAAAGGTATGAGGGGCCAAATTACACCTCAGACACACCTTCGCGTTGGTCCTCCTCCTCCTGCAGGTCCTCCTCCTCCCTCTCCTCCAGGTCCTCCCAGTCCTCCTCCAGGTCCCTCCTGTCCTCCTCCAGGTCCCCCCAGTCCTCCTCCTCCTCCTGCAGGTCCTCCTCCTCCTCCTCCCTCTCCTCCAGGTCCCCCCAGTCCTCCTCCAGGTCCTCCCAGTCCTCCTCCTCCTCCAGGTCCTACTCCTCCTCCTGCCACATCTCCAACTGCACAGCCACAGCCCGGAAGGAAGCGTGGAAGGAAGACCAGATAGTGATTGCCCTGGGTTCAGTCTGGTCGGCCAAAAGATGCAGCCTCTTGTGGTACCACAGCCTGGTGACACACATGTCATCTGCTGCTATCCGGATCTCTGCGAATTCTGGACCAGACTGCCCTCCCTTACATATGGACTCCTCAGGCCACCAATTTTGATGTTGAAGAATTGATGTCTGCCGTGGGGGTCCCAGGCTTTGCTAATTTCTGCTGTTTATCCAGTGTTGCCTCCCTCTTTGTTTGGTTCTGAGCCCTTAATAAAGGATTTTTGTTTTGAATTATACTCTCCTATGTGTTTTACTTCAAAAATGACAGTTGGTTTGTGAGGATTCAGGTACATTTCAAATATACAATGTGAAATGAACAAGGGACACCAACAGCAAACAATCTCCTGGAGATTAAATAATAAAAGATATCAATGGTGTTGGGGTAACTTGACACACAAAACACACCCAAAAATATTCTGGATGAAAAATAAAAATGACATTGAACAAAGATCAGCCTTGGAAAAAATCCAAACATTAAAGAAAAAAAAAGGCTTAAAATCCAAAAAAATAAAAAATAAAAAATATAAAACTGTCAGATGTGACAACTAATAACAATATATTCAGGGAATCCCACTAAAAAAACACAAATAAAACTTTGTGAGAAGTGTGTGTGAATATGAGCAGCAAAACTACTTAATTCTTGTTACATTATAAAGAAGAAGAGAGTGTGCTGTATTACACCATTTTGAACATTGCAGCGTGAGGAAAGTGCTGTATCCATTGCAAACGCTAAGTTTACCAGAACGAGCTGTCCCATCTCGGAATTTCTTCTGAGCATGCGTGGCACTTTGTGCGTCGGAACAGGCCACACACGGTCGGAATTGACGCGATCGGATTTTGTTGTCGGAAAATTTAATCTCCTGCTCTCCAACTTTGTGTGTCGTAAAATCCGATGGAAAATGTCCGATGGTGCCCACACACGGTCGGAATATCCGACAACACGCTCCGATCGGACATTGTCCACCGGAAAATCCGACCGTGTGTACGGGGCATTAGTGTAGTGCGACCTCTGCACAGTGTTCAGCTAAAGCTAACTGTAGAAGGTTGGTGTTGATTTCCTGATCCTATCACTACTGCAGGCAGCTACATTATTTACACGTTAGTGTAGTGCGACTCTGCACAGTGTTCAGCTAAAGCTACAAGTTAGTGAAGTGCGACCTCTGCACAGTGTTCAGCTAAAGCTACCTGTAGAAGGTTGGAGTTGTTTTCCTGATCCTATCATTAACGCCGGCAGCTACATTATTTACACATTAGTGTAGTGTGACCTCTGCACAGTGTTCAGCTAAAGCTACCTGTAGAAGGTTGGTGGTGTTTTCCTGATCCTATCACTACCGCAGGCAGCTACATTATTTACATATTAGTGTAGTGCTACTCTGCACAGTGTTCAGCTAAAGCTACAAGTTAGTGTAGTGTGACCTCTGCACAGTGTTCAGCTAAAGCTGCAAGTTACTGTAGTGCGACCTCTGCACAGTGTTCAGCTAAAGCTACCTGTAGAAGGTTAGTGTTATTTTCCTGATCCTATCACTACCGCAAGCAGCTACATTATTTACACGTTAGTGTAGTGTGAACTCTGCAAAATGTTCAGCTAAAGCTACAAGTTAGTGTAGTGTGACCTCTGCACAGTGTTCAGCTAAAGCTACCTGTAGAAGGTTGGTGTTGTTTTCCTGATCATATCACTACCGTAGGCAGCTACATTATTTACACCTTAGTGTAGTGCGACCTCTGCACAGTGTTCAGCTAAAGCTACCTGTAGAAGGTTGGTGGTGTTTTCCTGATCCGATCACTACCACAAGCAGCTACATTATTTACACTTTAGTGTAGTGCGACATCTGCACAGTGTTCAGCTAAAGCTAAAAGTTACTGTAGTGCGACCTCTGCACAGTGTTCAGCTAAAGATACAAGTAAGTGTAGTGCGACCTCTGCACAGTGTTAAGCTAAAGCTACAAGTTAGTGTAGTGCGACCTCTGCACAGTGTTCAGCTAAAGCTACAAGTTAGTGTAGTGCGACCTCTGCACAGTGTTTAGCTAAAGCTACAAGTTAGTGTAGTGTGACCGCTACACATGGCTCAGCTAAAGCTACCTGTAGAAGGTTGGTGTTGTTTTCTTGATCCTAACACTACCACAGGCAGCTACATTATTTACACGCTAGTGTAGTGTGACCTCTGCACAGTGTTCAGCTAAAGTTACCTGTAGAAGGTTGGTGGTGTTTTCCTGATCCTATAACTACCGCAGGCAGCTACAGTATTTACACATTAGTGTAGTGCGATCTCTGCACAGTGTTCAGCTAAAGCTACCTGTAGAAGTTTGGTGGTGTTTTCCTGATCCTATCACTACCTCAGGCAGCTACATTATTTACACGTTAGTGTAGTGCGACTCTGCACAGTGTTCAGCTAAAGCTACAAGTTAGTGTAATGCGACCTCTGCACAGTGTTCAGCTAAAGCTACCTGTAGAAGGTTGGTGTTGTTTTTCTGATCCTATTCCTACTGCAGGCAACTACATTATTTACTCGTTAGTGTAGTGCGACCTCTGCACAGTGTTCAGCTAAGCTACCTGTAGAAGGTTGGTGTTGTTTTCCTGATCATATCACTACCGCAGGCAGCTACATTATTTACACCTTAGTGCAGTGCGACCTCTGCACAGTGTTCAGCTAAAGCTACCTGTAGAAGGTTGGTGGTGTTTTCCTGATCCTATCACTACCGCAAGCAGCTACATTATTTACACTTTAGTGTATTGCGACCTCTGCACAGTGTTCAGCTAAAGCTAAAAATTACTGTAGTGCGACCTCGGCACAGTGTCCAGCTAAAGTTACAAGTTATTGTAGTGCGACCTCTGCACAGTGTTAAGCTAAAGCTACAAGTTAGTGTAGTGCGACCTCTGCACAGTGTTCAGCTAAAGCTACAAGTTAGTGAAGTGCGACCTCTGCACAGTGTTCAGCTAAAGCTACCTGTAGAAGGTTGGAGTTGTTTTCCTGATCCTATCATTAACGCAGGCAGCTACATTATTTACACATTAGTGTAGTGTGACCTCTGCACAGTGTTCAGCTAAAGCTACCTGTAGAAGGTTGGTGGTGTTTTCCTGATCCTATCACTACCGCAGGCAGCTACATTATTTACATATTAGTGTAGTGCTACTCTGCACAGTGTTCAGCTAAAGCTACAAGTTAGTGTAGTGTGACCTCTGCACAGTGTTCAGCTAAAGCTGCAAGTTACTGTAGTGCGACCTCTGCACAGTGTTCAGCTAAAGCTACCTGTAGAAGGTTAGTGTTATTTTCCTGATCCTATCACTACCGCAAGCAGCTACATTATTTACACGTTAGTGTAGTGTGAACTCTGCAAAATGTTCAGCTAAAGCTACAAGTTAGTGTAGTGTGACCTCTGCACAGTGTTCAGCTAAAGCTACCTGTAGAAGGTTGGTGTTGTTTTCCTGATCATATCACTACCGTAGGCAGCTACATTATTTACACCTTAGTGTAGTGCGACCTCTGCACAGTGTTCAGCTAAAGCTACCTGTAGAAGGTTGGTGGTGTTTTCCTGATCCGATCACTACCACAAGCAGCTACATTATTTACACTTTAGTGTAGTGCGACATCTGCACAGTGTTCAGCTAAAGCTAAAAGTTACTGTAGTGCGACCTCTGCACAGTGTTCAGCTAAAGATACAAGTAAGTGTAGTGCGACCTCTGCACAGTGTTAAGCTAAAGCTACAAGTTAGTGTAGTGCGACCTCTGCACAGTGTTCAGCTAAAGCTACAAGTTAGTGTAGTGCGACCTCTGCACAGTGTTTAGCTAAAGCTACAAGTTAGTGTAGTGTGACCGCTACACATGGCTCAGCTAAAGCTACCTGTAGAAGGTTGGTGTTGTTTTCTTGATCCTAACACTACCACAGGCAGCTACATTATTTACACGCTAGTGTAGTGTGACCTCTGCACAGTGTTCAGCTAAAGTTACCTGTAGAAGGTTGGTGGTGTTTTCCTGATCCTATAACTACCGCAGGCAGCTACAGTATTTACACATTAGTGTAGTGCGATCTCTGCACAGTGTTCAGCTAAAGCTACCTGTAGAAGTTTGGTGGTGTTTTCCTGATCCTATCACTACCTCAGGCAGCTACATTATTTACACGTTAGTGTAGTGCGACTCTGCACAGTGTTCAGCTAAAGCTACAAGTTAGTGTAATGCGACCTCTGCACAGTGTTCAGCTAAAGCTACCTGTAGAAGGTTGGTGTTGTTTTTCTGATCCTATTCCTACTGCAGGCAACTACATTATTTACTCGTTAGTGTAGTGCGACCTCTGCACAGTGTTCAGCTAAGCTACCTGTAGAAGGTTGGTGTTGTTTTCCTGATCATATCACTACCGCAGGCAGCTACATTATTTACACCTTAGTGCAGTGCGACCTCTGCACAGTGTTCAGCTAAAGCTACCTGTAGAAGGTTGGTGGTGTTTTCCTGATCCTATCACTACCGCAAGCAGCTACATTATTTACACTTTAGTGTATTGCGACCTCTGCACAGTGTTCAGCTAAAGCTAAAAATTACTGTAGTGCGACCTCGGCACAGTGTCCAGCTAAAGTTACAAGTTATTGTAGTGCGACCTCTGCACAGTGTTAAGCTAAAGCTACAAGTTAGTGTAGTGCGACCTCTGCACAGTGTTCAGCTAAAGCTACAAGTTAGTGAAGTGCGACCTCTGCACAGTGTTCAGCTAAAGCTACCTGTAGAAGGTTGGAGTTGTTTTCCTGATCCTATCATTAACGCAGGCAGCTACATTATTTACACATTAGTGTAGTGTGACCTCTGCACAGTGTTCAGCTAAAGCTACCTGTAGAAGGTTGGTGGTGTTTTCCTGATCCTATCACTACCGCAGGCAGCTACATTATTTACACATTAGTGTAGTGCGACTCTGCACAGTGTTCAGCTAAAGCTACAAGTTAGTGTAGTGTGACCTCTGCACAGTGTTCAGCTAAAGCTACAAGTTACTGTAGTGCGACCTCTGCACAGTGTTCAGCTAAAGCTACCTGTAGAAGGTTAGTGTTGTTTTCCTGATCCTATCATTAATGCAAGCAGCTACATTATTTACACATTAGTGTAGTGTGACCTCTGCACAGTGTTCAGCTAAAGCTACCTGTAAAAGGTTGGTGGTGTTTTCCTGATCCTATCACTACCGCAGGCAGCTACATTATTTACACATTAGTGTAGTGCGACTCTGCACAATGTTCAGCTAAAGCTACAAGTTAGTGTAATGCGACCTCTGCACAGTGTTCAGCTAAAGCTACCTGTAGAAGGTTGGTGTTGTTTTTCTGATCCTATTCCTACTGCAGGCAATTACATTATTTACTCGTTAGTGTAGTGCGACCTCTGCACAGTGTTCAGCTAAAGCTACCTGTAGAAGGTTGGTGTTGTTTTCCTGATCATATCACTACCGCAGGCAGCTACATTATTTACACCTTAGTGTAGTGCGACCTCTGCACAGTGTTCAGCTAAAGCCACCTGTAGAAGGTTGGTGGTGTTTTCCTGATCCTATCACTACCGCAAGCAGCTACATTATTTACACTTTAGTGTATTGCGACCTCTGCACAGTGTTCAGCTAAAGCTAAAAGTTACTGTAGTGCGACCTCTGCACAGTGTCCAGCTAAAGTTACAAGTTATTGTAGTGTGACCTCTGCACAGTGTTAAGCTAAAGCTACAAGTTAGTGTAGTGCGACCTCTGCACAGTGTTCAGCTAAAGCTACAAGTTAGTGAAGTGCGACCTCTGCACAGTGTTCAGCTAAAGCTACCTGTAGAAGGATGGAGTTGTTTTCCTGATCCGATCATTAATGCAGGCAGCTACATTATTTACACATTAGTGTAGTGTGACCTCTGCACAGTGTTCAGCTAAAGCTACCTGTAGAAGGTTGGTGGTGTTTTCCTGATCCTATCACTACCGCAGGCAGCTACATTATTTACACATTAGTGTAGTGCGACTCTGCACAGTGTTTAGCTAAAGCTACAAGTTAGTGTAGTGTGACCTCTGCACAGTGTTCAGCTAAAGCTGCAAGTTACTGTAGTGTGACTTCTGCACAGTGTTCAGCTAAAGCTACCTGTAGAAGGTTAGTGTTGTTTTCCTGATCCTATCATTAACGCAGGCAGCTACATTATTTACACATTAGTGTAGTGTGACCTCTGCACAGTGTTCAGCTAAAGCTACCTGTAGAAGGTTGGTGGTGTTTTCCTGATCCTATCACTATCGCAGGCAGCTACATTATTTACACATTAGTGTAGTGCGACTCTGCACAGTGTTCAGCTAAAGCTACAAGTTAGTGTAGTGTGACCTCTGCACAGTGTTCAGCTAAAGCTACAAGTTACTGTAGTGCGACCTCTGCACAGTGTTCAGCTAAAGCTACCTGTAGAAGGTTAGTGTTGTTTTCCTGATCCTATCATTAACGCAGGCAGCTACATTATTTACACATTAGTGTAGTGTGACCTCTGCACAGTGTTCAGCTAAAGCTACCTGTAGAAGGTTGGTGGTGTTTTCCTGATCCTATCACTACCGCAGGCAGCTACATTATTTACACATTAGTGTAGTGCGACTCTGCACAGTGTTCAGCTAAAGCTACAAGTTAGTGTAGTGTGACCTCTGCACAGTGTTCAGCTAAAGCTACAAGTTACTGTAGTGCGACCTCTGCACAGTGTTCAGCTAAAGCTACCTGTAGAAGGTTAGTGTTGTTTTCCTGATCCTATCATTAATGCAAGCAGCTACATTATTTACACATTAGTGTAGTGTGACCTCTGCACAGTGTTCAGCTAAAGCTACCTGTAGAAGGTTGGTGGTGTTTTCCTGATCCTATCACTACCGCAGGCAGCTACATTATTTACACATTAGTGTAGTGCGACTCTGCACAATGTTCAGCTAAAGCTACAAGTTAGTGTAATGCGACCTCTGCACAGTGTTCAGCTAAAGCTACCTGTAGAAGGTTGGTGTTGTTTTTCTGATCCTATTCCTACTGCAGGCAATTACATTATTTACTCGTTAGTGTAGTGCGACCTCTGCACAGTGTTCAGCTAAAGCTACCTGTAGAAGGTTGGTGTTGTTTTCCTGATCATATCACTACCGCAGGCAGCTACATTATTTACACCTTAGTGTAGTGCGACCTCTGCACAGTGTTCAGCTAAAGCCACCTGTAGAAGGTTGGTGGTGTTTTCCTGATCCTATCACTACCGCAAGCAGCTACATTATTTACACTTTAGTGTATTGCGACCTCTGCACAGTGTTCAGCTAAAGCTAAAAGTTACTGTAGTGCGACCTCTGCACAGTGTCCAGCTAAAGTTACAAGTTATTGTAGTGTGACCTCTGCACAGTGTTAAGCTAAAGCTACAAGTTAGTGTAGTGCGACCTCTGCACAGTGTTCAGCTAAAGCTACAAGTTAGTGAAGTGCGACCTCTGCACAGTGTTCAGCTAAAGCTACCTGTAGAAGGATGGAGTTGTTTTCCTGATCCGATCATTAATGCAGGCAGCTACATTATTTACACATTAGTGTAGTGTGACCTCTGCACAGTGTTCAGCTAAAGCTACCTGTAGAAGGTTGGTGGTGTTTTCCTGATCCTATCACTACCGCAGGCAGCTACATTATTTACACATTAGTGTAGTGCGACTCTGCACAGTGTTTAGCTAAAGCTACAAGTTAGTGTAGTGTGACCTCTGCACAGTGTTCAGCTAAAGCTGCAAGTTACTGTAGTGTGACTTCTGCACAGTGTTCAGCTAAAGCTACCTGTAGAAGGTTAGTGTTGTTTTCCTGATCCTATCATTAACGCAGGCAGCTACATTATTTACACATTAGTGTAGTGTGACCTCTGCACAGTGTTCAGCTAAAGCTACCTGTAGAAGGTTGGTGGTGTTTTCCTGATCCTATCACTATCGCAGGCAGCTACATTATTTACACATTAGTGTAGTGCGACTCTGCACAGTGTTCAGCTAAAGCTACAAGTTAGTGTAGTGTGACCTCTGCACAGTGTTCAGCTAAAGCTACAAGTTACTGTAGTGCGACCTCTGCACAGTGTTCAGCTAAAGCTACCTGTAGAAGGTTAGTGTTGTTTTCCTGATCCTATCATTAACGCAGGCAGCTACATTATTTACACATTAGTGTAGTGTGACCTCTGCACAGTGTTCAGCTAAAGCTACCTGTAGAAGGTTGGTGGTGTTTTTCTGATCCTATCACTACCGCAGGCAGCTACATTATTTACACATTAGTGTAGTGCGACTCTGCACAGTGTTCAGCTAAAGCTACAAGTTAGTGTAGTGTGACCTCTGCACAGTGTTCAGCTAAAGCTACCTGTAGAAGGTTAGTGTTATTTTCCTGATCCAATCACTACCGCAAGCAGCTACATTATTTACACGTTAGTGTAGTGTGACCTCTGCACAGTGTTCAGCTAAAGCTACAAGTTACTGTAGTGCGACCTCTGCACAGTGTTCAGCTAAAGCTACCTGTAGAAGGTTAGTGTTGTTTTCCTGATCCTATCATTAACGCAGGCAGCTACATTATTTACACATTAGTGTAGTGCGACTCTGCACAGTGTTCAGCTAAAGCTACAAGTTAGTGTAATGCGACCTCTGCACAGTGTTCAGCTAAAGCTACCTGTAGAAGGTTGGTGTTGTTTTTCTGATCCTATTCCTACTGCAGGCAATCACATTATTTACTCGTTAGTGTAGTGCGACCTCTGCACAGTGTTCAGCTAAGCTACCTGTAGAAGGTTGGTGTTGTTTTCCTGATCATATCACTACCGCAGGCAGCTACATTATTTACAGCTTAGTGTAGTGCGACCTCTGCACAGTGTTCAGCTAAAGCTACCTGTAGAAGGTTGGTGGTGTTTTCCTGATCCTATCACTACCGCAAGCAGCTACATTATTTACACTTTAGTGTATTGCGACCTCTGCACAGTGTTCAGCTAAAGCTAAAAGTTACTGTAGTGCGACCTCTGCACAGTGTCCAGCTAAAGTTACAAGTTATTGTAGTGCGACCTCTGCACAGTGTTAAGCTAAAGCTACAAGTTAGTGTAGTGTGACCTCTGCACAGTGTTCAGCTAAAGCTACAAGTTAGTGTAGTGCGACCTCTGCACAGTGTTTAGCTAAAGCTACAAGTTAGTGTACTGTGACCGCTACACATGGCTCAGCTAAAGCTACCTGTAGAAGGTTGGTGTTGTTTTCTTGATCCTATCACTACCGCAGGCAGCTACATTATTTACACCTTAGTGTAGTGCGACCTCTGCACAGTGTTCAGCTAAAGCTACCTGTAGAAGTTTGGTGGTGTTTTCTTGATCTTATCACTACCGCAAGCAGCTACATTATTTACACTTTAGTGTAGTGCAACCTCTGCACAGTGTTCAGCTAAAGCTAAAAGTTAGTGTAGTGTGACCTCTGCACAGTGTTCAGCTAAAGCTAAAAGTTACTGTAGTGCGACCTCTGCACAGTGTTCAGCTAAAGCTACCTGTAGAAGGTTAGTGTTGTTTTCCAGATCCTATCATTAACGCAGGCAGCTACATTATTTACACATTAGTGTAGTGTGACCTCTGCACAGTGTTCAGCTAAAGCTACCTGTAGAAGGTTGGTGGTGTTTTCCTGATCCTATCTCTACCGCAGGCAGCTACATTATTTACACATTAGTGTAGTGTGACTCTGCACAGTGTTCAGCTAAAGCTACAAGTTAGTGTAGTGTGACCTCTGCACTGTGTTCAGCTAAAGCTACCTGTAGAAGGTTAGTGTTATTTTCCTGATCCTATCACTACCGCAAGCAGCTACATTATTTACACGTTAGTGTAGTGTGACCTCTGCACAGTGTTCAGCTAAAGCTACAAGTTAGTGTAGTGTGACCTCTGCACAGTGTTCAGCTAAAGACCTGAAGAAGGTTGGTGTTGTTTTCCTGATCATATCACTACCGTAGGCAGCTACATTATTTACACCTTAGTGTAGTGCGACCTCTGCACAGTGTTCAGCTAAAGCTACCTGTAGAAAGTTGGTGGTGTTTCCTGATCCTATCACTACCACAAGCAGCTACATTATTTACACTTTAGTGTAGTGCGACCTCTGCACAGTGTTCAGCTAAAGCTAAAAGTTACTGTAGTGTGACCTCTGCACAGTGTTCAGCTAAAGATACAAGTAAGTGTAGTGCGACCTCTGCACAGTGTTAAGCTAAAGCTACAAGTTAGTGTTGTGCGACCTCTGCACAGTGTTCAGCTAAAGCTACAAGTTAGTGTAGTGCGACCTCTGCACAGTGTTTAGCTGAAGCTACAAGTTAGTGTAGTGTGACCGCTACACATGGCTCAGCTAAAGCTACCTGTAGAAGGTTGGTGTTGTTTTCTTGATCCTATCACTACCGCAGGCAGCTACATTATTTACACCTTAGTGTAGTGCGACCTCTGCACAGTGTTCAGCTAAAGCTACCTGTAGAAGGTTGGTGGTGTTTTCTTGATCCTATCACTACCGCAAGCAGCTACATTATTTACACTTTAGTGTATTGCGACCTCTGCACAGTGTTCAGCTAAAGCTAAAAGTTACTGTAGTGCGACCTCTGCACAGTGTTCAGCTAAAGCTACAAGTTAGTGTAGTGCGACCTCTGCACAGTGTTTAGCTAAAGCTACAAGTTAGTGTAGTGCGACCGCTACACATGGCTCAGCTAAAGCTACCTGTAGAAGGTTGGTGTTGTTTTCCTGATCCTATCACTACAGCAGGCAGCTACATTATTTACACGTTAGTGTAGTGTGACCTGTGCACAGTGTTCAGCTAAAGCTACCTGTAGAAGGTTGGTGGTGTTTTCCTGATCCTATAACTACCGCAGGCAGCTACAGTATTTACACGTTAGTGTAGTGCGACCTCTGCACAGTGTTCAGCTAAAGCTACCTGTAGAAGTTTGGTGGTGTTTTCCTGATCCTATCACTACCGCAGGCAGCTACATTATTTACACCTTAGTGTAGTGCGACCTCTGCACAGTTTTCAGCTAAAGCTACAAGTTAGTGTAGTGCGACCTCTGCACAGTGTTTAGCTAAAGCTACAAGTTAGTGTAGTGTGACCGCTACACATGGCTCAGCTAAAGCTACCTGTAGAAGGTTGGTGTTGTTTTCTTGATCCTATCACTACCGCAGGCAGCTACATTATTTACACCTTAGTGTAGTGCGACCTCTGCACAGTGTTCAGCTAAAGCTACCTGTAGAAGGTTGGTGGTGTTTTCTTGATCCTATCACTACCGCAAGCAGCTACATTATTTACACTTTAGTGTATTGCGACCTCTGCACAGTATTCAGCTAAAGCTACAAGTTAGTGTAGTGTGACCTCTGCACAGTGTTCAGCTAAAGCTACAAGTTACTGTAGTGCGAGCTCTGCACAGTGTTCAGCTAAATCTACCCTGTAGAAGATTGGTGTTGTTTTCCTGATCCTATCACTACTGCAGGCAGCTACATTATTTACAAGTTAGTGTAGAGCAACCTCTGCACAGTGTTCAGCTAAAGCTACCTGTAGAAGGTTGGTGGAGTTTTCCTGATCCTGTCACTACCGCAGGCAGCTACATTATTTACACATTAGTGTAGTGCGACCTCTGCACAGTGTTCAACTAAAGCTAAAAGTTAGTGTAGTGCGACCTCTGCGCAGTGTTCAGCTAAAGCTACAAGTTACTGTAGTGCGATCTCTGCACAGTGTTCAGCTATAGCTACAAGTTAGTGTAGTGCAACCTCTGCACAGTGTTCAGCTAAAGCTACCTGCATAAGGTTGGTGTTCTTTTCCTGATCATATCACTAGCGCAGGCAGCTACATTATTTACACGTTAGTGTAGTGTGACCTCTGCACAGTGTTCAGCTAAAGCTACCTGTAGAAGGTTGGTGGTGTTTTCCTGATCCTATAACTACCGCAGGCAGCTACAGTATTTACACGTTAGTGTAGTGTGACCTCTACACAGAGTTCAGCTAAAGCTACAAGTTAGTGTAGTGTGACCTCTGCACAGTGCTCAGCTAAAGCTACAAGTTACTGTAGTGCGACCTCTGCACAGTGTTCAACTAAAGCTACCTGTAAAAGGTTGGTGTTGTTTTCCTGATCCTATCACTACCGCAGGCAGCTACATTATTTACACATTTGTGTAGTGAGACCTCTGCACAGTGTTCAGCTAAAGCTACAAGTTAGTGTAGTGCAACGTCTGCATAGTATTCAGTTAAAGCTACAAGTTAGTGTAGTGTGACCTCTGCACAGTGTTCAGCTAAAGCTACAAGTTACTGTAGTGCGAGCTCTGCACAGTGTTCAGCTAAATCTACCTGTAGAAGATTGGTGTTGTTTTCCTGATCCTATCACTACTGCAGGCAGCTACATTATTTACACGTTAGTGTAGAGCAACCTCTGCACAGTGTTCAGCTAAAGCTACCTGTAGAAGGTTGGTGGAGTTTTCCTGATCCTATCACTACCGCAGGCAGCTACATTATTTGCACATTAGTGTAGTGCGACCTCTGCACAGTGTTCAACTAAAGCTAAAAGTTAGTGTAGTGCGACCTCTGCGCAGTGTTCAGCTAAAGCTACAAGTTACTGTAGTGCGACCTTTGCACAGTGTTCAGCTATAGCTACAAGTTAGTGTAGTGCAACCTCTGCACAGTGTTCAGCTAAAGCTACCTGCACAAGGTTGGTGTTCTTTTCCTGATCATATCACTAGCGCAGGCAGCTACATTATTTACACGTTAGTGTAGTGCGACCTCTGCACAGTGTTCAGCTAAAGCTACAAGTTAGTGTAGTGCGACCTCTGCATAGTATTCAGCTAAAGCTACAAGTTAGTGTAATGCGACCTCTGCATAGTGCTCAGCTAAAGCTACAAGTTACTGTAGTCGACCTCTGCACAGTGTTCAGCTAAAGCTACCAGTAGAAGGTTGGTGGAGTTTTCCTGATCCTATCACTACCGCAGGCAGCTACATTATTTACACGTTAGTGTAGTGCGACCTCTGCATAGTGTTTAGCTAAAGCTACCTGTAGAAGGTTGGTGGAGTTTTCCTGATCCTATCACTACCGCAGGCAGCTACATTATTTACACGTTAGTGTAGTGCAACCTCTGCACAGTGTTTTATTAAAGCTAAAAGTTAGTGTAGTGAGACCTCTGCACAGTGTTCAGCTAAAGCTACAAGTTAGTGTAGTGCAACCTCTGCACAGTGTTCAGCTAAAGCTACCTGCACAAGGTTGGTGTTGTTTTCCTGATCTTATCACTAGTGCAGGCAGCTACATTATTTACACGTTAGTACAGTGCGACTTCTGCACAGTGTTCAGCTAAAGCTACAAGTAAGTGTAGTGCCACCTCTGCACAGTGTTCAGCTAAAGCTACAAGTTAGTGAAGTGCGACGTCTGCATACTGTTCAGCTAAAGCTACAAGTTACTGTAGTGCGACCTCAGCACAATGTTCAGCTAAAGCTACAAGTTAGTGTAGTGCAACCTCTACACAATGTTCAGCTAAATCTACAAGTTAGTGTAGTGCGACTTCTGCACAGTGTTCAGCCAAAGCTACAAGACAGTGTAGTGCGACCTCTGCACAGTGTTCAGCTAAAGCTACAAGTTAGTGTAGTGCGACCTCTGCACAGTGCTCAGCTAAAGCTACAAGTTACTGTAGTGTGACCTCTGCACAGTGTTCAGCTAAAGCCACCTGTAGAAGGTTGGTGTTGTTTTCCTGATCCTAACACTACCGCAGGCAGCTACATTATTTACACATTTGTGTAGTGCGACCACTGCACAGTGTTCAGCTAAAGCTACAAGTTAGTGTAGTGCGACCTCTCATAGTATTCAGCTAAAGCTACAAGTTAGTGTAGTGCGACCTCTGCACAGTGCTCAGCTAAAGTTACAAGTTACTGTAGTCGAACTCTGCACAGTGTTCAGCTAAAGCTACCTGTAGAAGGTTAGTGGAGTTTTCCTGATCCTATCACTACCACAGGCAGCTACATTATTTACACATTAGTGTAGTGCAACCTCTGCACAGTGTTTAACTAAAGCTAAAAGTTAGTGTAGTGCGACCTCTGCACAGTGTTCAGTTAAAGCTACAAGTTACTGTAGTGCGACCTCTGCACAGTGTTCAGCTATAGCTACAAGTTAGTGTAGTGCAACCTCTGCACAGTGTTCAGCTAAAGCTACCTGCACAAGGTTGGTGTTGTTTTCCTGATCTTAACACTAGCGCAGGCAGCTACATTATTTACACGTTAGTGTAGTGCGACCTCTGCACATTGTTCAGCTAAAGCTACAAGTAAGTGTAGTGCGACCTCTGCACAGTGTTCAGCTAAAGCTACAAGTTAGTGAAGTGTGACGTCTGCATACTGTTCAGCTAAAGCTACAAGTTACTGTAGTGCGACCTCAGCACAGTGTTCAGCTAAAGCTACAAGTTAGTGTAGTGCAACCTCTACACAATGTTCAGCTAAATCTACAAGTTAGTGTAGTGCGACTTCTGCACAGTGTTCAGCCAAAGCTACAAGATAGTGTAGTGCGACCTATGCACAGTGTTCAGCTAAAGCTACCTGCAGAAGGTTGGTGTTGTTTTCCTGATCCTATCACTACCGCAGGCAGCTACATTATTTACACGTTAGTGTAGTGCGACCTCTGCACGGTGTTTAGCTAAAGCTTTCTGTAGAAGGTTGGTGGTGTTTTCCTGATCCTATCACTACCACAGGCAGCTACATTATTTACACGTTAGTGTAGTGCAACCTCTACACAGAGTTCAGCTAAAGCTACAAGTTACTGCAGTGCGACCTCTGCACAGTGTTCAGCTAAAGTTACAAGTTACTGTAGTGCGACCTCTGCACAGTGTTCAGCTATAGCTACAAGTTAGTGTAGTGCAACCTCTGCACAGTGTTCAGCTAAAGCTACCTGCACAAGGTTGGTGGTGTTTTCCTGATCCTATCACTAGCGCAGGCAGCTACATTATTTACACATTAGTGTAGTGCGACCTCTGCACAGTGTTCAGCTAAAGCTACAAGTAAGTGTAGTTCGACCTCTGCACAGTGTTCAGCTAAAGCTACCTGCACAAGGTTGGTGGTGTTTTCCTGAACCTATCACTAGCGCAGGCAGCTACATTATTTACACATTAGTGTAGTGCGACCTCTGCACAGTGTTCAGCTAAAGCTACAAGTAAGTGTAGTTCGACCTCTGTACAGTGTTCAGCTAAAGCTACCAGTTAGTGAAGTGCGACGTCTGCATAGTGTTCAGCTAAAGCTACAAGTTACTGTTGTGCGACCTCTGCACAGTGTTCAGCTAAAGCTACCTGCAGAAGGTTGGTGTTATTTTCCTGATCCTATCACCACCACAGGCAGCTACATTATTTACACGTTAGTGTAGTGCGACCTCTGCATAGTGTTTAGCTAAAGCTACCTGTAGAAGGTTGGTGGTGTTTTCCTGATCCTATCACTACCGTAGGCAGCTACATTACTTACACATTAGTGTAGTGCAACCTCTGCACAGTGTTCAGCTATAGCTACAAGTTAATGTAGTGCAACCTCTGCACATTGTTCAGCTAAAGCTACCTGCACAAGGTTGGTGTTTGTTTCCTGATCTTATCACTAGTGCAGGCAGCTACATTATTTACACATTAGTGTAGTGCGACCTCTGCACAGTGTTCAGCTAAAGCTACAAGTAAGTGTAGTGCCACCTCTGCACAGTGCTCAGCTAAAGCTACAAGATAGTGTAGTGCGACCTATGCACAGTGTTCAGCTAAAGCTACCTGCAGAAGGTTGGTGTTGTTTTCCTGATCCTATCACTACCGCAGGCAGCTACATTATTTACAGATTTGTGTAGTGCGACCTCTGCACAGTGTTCAGCTAAAGCTACAAGTTAGTGTAGTGCGAACTCTGCACAGTGCTCAGCTAAAGCTACAAGTTACTGTAGTGTGACCTCTGCACAGTGTTCAGCTAAAGCTATCTGTAGAAGGTTAGTGTTGTTTTCCTGATCCTATCACTACCGCAGGCAGCTACATTATTTACACATTTGTGTAGTGCGACCACTGCACTGTGTTCAGCTAAAGCTACAAGTTAGTGTAGTGCGACCTCTCATAGTATTCAGCTAAAGCTACAAGTTAGTGTAGTGCGACCTCTGCACAGTGCTCAGCTAAAGTTACAAGTTACTGTAGTCGACCTCTGCACAGTGTTCAGCTAAAGCTACCTGTAGAAGGTTGGTGGAGTTTTCCTGATCCTATCACTACCACAGGCAGCTACATTATTTACATGTTAGTGTAGTGCAACCTCTACACAGAGTTCAGCTAAAGCTACAAGTTACTGTAGTGCGACCTCTGCACAGTGTTCAGCTAAAGTTACAAGTTACTGTAGTGCGACCTCTGCACAGTGTTCAGCTATAGCTACAAGTTAGTGTAGTGCAACCTCTGCACAGTGTTCAGCTAAAGCTACCTGCAGAAGGTTGGTGGTGTTTTCCTGATCCTATCACTAGCGCAGGCAGCTACATTATTTACACGTTAGTGTAGTGCGACCTCTGCACAGTGTTCAGCTAAAGCTACAAGTAAGTGTAGTTCGACCTCTGCACAGTGTTCAGCTAAAGCTACCAGTTAGTGAAGTGCGACGTCTGCATAGTGTTCAGCTAAAGCTACAAGTTACTGTTGTGCAACCTCTGCACAGTGTTCAGCTAAAGCTACCTGTAGAAGGTTGGTGTTGTTTTCCTGATCATATCACTACCGCAGGCAGCTACATTATTTACACCTTAGTGTAGTGCGACCTCTGCACAGTGTTCAGCTAAAGCCACCTGTAGAAGGTTGGTGGTGTTTTCCTGATCCTATCACTACCGCAAGCAGCTACATTATTTACACTTTAGTGTATTGCGACCTCTGCACAGTGTTCAGCTAAAGCTAAAAGTTACTGTAGTGCGACCTCTGCACAGTGTCCAGCTAAAGTTACAAGTTATTGTAGTGTGACCTCTGCACAGTGTTAAGCTAAAGCTACAAGTTAGTGTAGTGCGACCTCTGCACAGTGTTCAGCTAAAGCTACAAGTTAGTGAAGTGCGACCTCTGCACAGTGTTCAGCTAAAGCTACCTGTAGAAGGATGGAGTTGTTTTCCTGATCCGATCATTAATGCAGGCAGCTACATTATTTACACATTAGTGTAGTGTGACCTCTGCACAGTGTTCAGCTAAAGCTACCTGTAGAAGGTTGGTGGTGTTTTCCTGATCCTATCACTACCGCAGGCAGCTACATTATTTACACATTAGTGTAGTGCGACTCTGCACAGTGTTTAGCTAAAGCTACAAGTTAGTGTAGTGTGACCTCTGCACAGTGTTCAGCTAAAGCTGCAAGTTACTGTAGTGCGACTTCTGCACAGTGTTCAGCTAAAGCTACCTGTAGAAGGTTAGTGTTGTTTTCCTGATCCTATCATTAACGCAGGCAGCTACATTATTTACACATTAGTGTAGTGTGACCTCTGCACAGTGTTCAGCTAAAGCTACCTGTAGAAGGTTGGTGGTGTTTTCCTGATCCTATCACTATCGCAGGCAGCTACATTATTTACACATTAGTGTAGTGCGACTCTGCACAGTGTTCAGCTAAAGCTACAAGTTAGTGTAGTGTGACCTCTGCACAGTGTTCAGCTAAAGCTACAAGTTACTGTAGTGCGACCTCTGCACAGTGTTCAGCTAAAGCTACCTGTAGAAGGTTAGTGTTGTTTTCCTGATCCTATCATTAACGCAGGCAGCTACATTATTTACACATTAGTGTAGTGTGACCTCTGCACAGTGTTCAGCTAAAGCTACCTGTAGAAGGTTGGTGGTGTTTTTCTGATCCTATCACTACCGCAAGCAGCTACATTATTTACACGTTAGTGTAGTGTGACCTCTGCACAGTGTTCAGCTAAAGCTACAAGTTACTGTAGTGCGACCTCTGCACAGTGTTCAGCTAAAGCTACCTGTAGAAGGTTAGTGTTGTTTTCCTGATCCTATCATTAACGCAGGCAGCTACATTATTTACACATTAGTGTAGTGCGACTCTGCACAGTGTTCAGCTAAAGCTACAAGTTAGTGTAATGCGACCTCTGCACAGTGTTCAGCTAAAGCTACCTGTAGAAGGTTGGTGTTGTTTTTCTGATCCTATTCCTACTGCAGGCAATCACATTATTTACTCGTTAGTGTAGTGCGACCTCTGCACAGTGTTCAGCTAAGCTACCTGTAGAAGGTTGGTGTTGTTTTCCTGATCATATCACTACCGCAGGCAGCTACATTATTTACAGCTTAGTGTAGTGCGACCTCTGCACAGTGTTCAGCTAAAGCTACCTGTAGAAGGTTGGTGGTGTTTTCCTGATCCTATCACTACCGCAAGCAGCTACATTATTTACACTTTAGTGTATTGCGACCTCTGCACAGTGTTCAGCTAAAGCTAAAAGTTACTGTAGTGCGACCTCTGCACAGTGTCCAGCTAAAGTTACAAGTTATTGTAGTGCGACCTCTGCACAGTGTTAAGCTAAAGCTACAAGTTAGTGTAGTGTGACCTCTGCACAGTGTTCAGCTAAAGCTACAAGTTAGTGTAGTGCGACCTCTGCACAGTGTTTAGCTAAAGCTACAAGTTAGTGTACTGTGACCGCTACACATGGCTCAGCTAAAGCTACCTGTAGAAGGTTGGTGTTGTTTTCTTGATCCTATCACTACCGCAGGCAGCTACATTATTTACACCTTAGTGTAGTGCGACCTCTGCACAGTGTTCAGCTAAAGCTACCTGTAGAAGTTTGGTGGTGTTTTCTTGATCTTATCACTACCGCAAGCAGCTACATTATTTACACTTTAGTGTAGTGCAACCTCTGCACAGTGTTCAGCTAAAGCTAAAAGTTAGTGTAGTGTGACCTCTGCACAGTGTTCAGCTAAAGCTAAAAGTTACTGTAGTGCGACCTCTGCACAGTGTTCAGCTAAAGCTACCTGTAGAAGGTTAGTGTTGTTTTCCAGATCCTATCATTAACGCAGGCAGCTACATTATTTACACATTAGTGTAGTGTGACCTCTGCACAGTGTTCAGCTAAAGCTACCTGTAGAAGGTTGGTGGTGTTTTCCTGATCCTATCTCTACCGCAGGCAGCTACATTATTTACACATTAGTGTAGTGTGACTCTGCACAGTGTTCAGCTAAAGCTACAAGTTAGTGTAGTGTGACCTCTGCACTGTGTTCAGCTAAAGCTACCTGTAGAAGGTTAGTGTTATTTTCCTGATCCTATCACTACCGCAAGCAGCTACATTATTTACACGTTAGTGTAGTGTGACCTCTGCACAGTGTTCAGCTAAAGCTACAAGTTAGTGTAGTGTGACCTCTGCACAGTGTTCAGCTAAAGACCTGAAGAAGGTTGGTGTTGTTTTCCTGATCATATCACTACCGTAGGCAGCTACATTATTTACACCTTAGTGTAGTGCGACCTCTGCACAGTGTTCAGCTAAAGCTACCTGTAGAAAGTTGGTGGTGTTTCCTGATCCTATCACTACCACAAGCAGCTACATTATTTACACTTTAGTGTAGTGCGACCTCTGCACAGTGTTCAGCTAAAGCTAAAAGTTACTGTAGTGTGACCTCTGCACAGTGTTCAGCTAAAGATACAAGTAAGTGTAGTGCGACCTCTGCACAGTGTTAAGCTAAAGCTACAAGTTAGTGTTGTGCGACCTCTGCACAGTGTTCAGCTAAAGCTACAAGTTAGTGTAGTGCGACCTCTGCACAGTGTTTAGCTGAAGCTACAAGTTAGTGTAGTGTGACCGCTACACATGGCTCAGCTAAAGCTACCTGTAGAAGGTTGGTGTTGTTTTCTTGATCCTATCACTACCGCAGGCAGCTACATTATTTACACCTTAGTGTAGTGCGACCTCTGCACAGTGTTCAGCTAAAGCTACCTGTAGAAGGTTGGTGGTGTTTTCTTGATCCTATCACTACCGCAAGCAGCTACATTATTTACACTTTAGTGTATTGCGACCTCTGCACAGTGTTCAGCTAAAGCTAAAAGTTACTGTAGTGCGACCTCTGCACAGTGTTCAGCTAAAGCTACAAGTTAGTGTAGTGCGACCTCTGCACAGTGTTTAGCTAAAGCTACAAGTTAGTGTAGTGCGACCGCTACACATGGCTCAGCTAAAGCTACCTGTAGAAGGTTGGTGTTGTTTTCCTGATCCTATCACTACAGCAGGCAGCTACATTATTTACACGTTAGTGTAGTGTGACCTGTGCACAGTGTTCAGCTAAAGCTACCTGTAGAAGGTTGGTGGTGTTTTCCTGATCCTATAACTACCGCAGGCAGCTACAGTATTTACACGTTAGTGTAGTGCGACCTCTGCACAGTGTTCAGCTAAAGCTACCTGTAGAAGTTTGGTGGTGTTTTCCTGATCCTATCACTACCGCAGGCAGCTACATTATTTACACCTTAGTGTAGTGCGACCTCTGCACAGTTTTCAGCTAAAGCTACAAGTTAGTGTAGTGCGACCTCTGCACAGTGTTTAGCTAAAGCTACAAGTTAGTGTAGTGTGACCGCTACACATGGCTCAGCTAAAGCTACCTGTAGAAGGTTGGTGTTGTTTTCTTGATCCTATCACTACCGCAGGCAGCTACATTATTTACACCTTAGTGTAGTGCGACCTCTGCACAGTGTTCAGCTAAAGCTACCTGTAGAAGGTTGGTGGTGTTTTCTTGATCCTATCACTACCGCAAGCAGCTACATTATTTACACTTTAGTGTATTGCGACCTCTGCACAGTATTCAGCTAAAGCTACAAGTTAGTGTAGTGTGACCTCTGCACAGTGTTCAGCTAAAGCTACAAGTTACTGTAGTGCGAGCTCTGCACAGTGTTCAGCTAAATCTACCCTGTAGAAGATTGGTGTTGTTTTCCTGATCCTATCACTACTGCAGGCAGCTACATTATTTACAAGTTAGTGTAGAGCAACCTCTGCACAGTGTTCAGCTAAAGCTACCTGTAGAAGGTTGGTGGAGTTTTCCTGATCCTGTCACTACCGCAGGCAGCTACATTATTTACACATTAGTGTAGTGCGACCTCTGCACAGTGTTCAACTAAAGCTAAAAGTTAGTGTAGTGCGACCTCTGCGCAGTGTTCAGCTAAAGCTACAAGTTACTGTAGTGCGATCTCTGCACAGTGTTCAGCTATAGCTACAAGTTAGTGTAGTGCAACCTCTGCACAGTGTTCAGCTAAAGCTACCTGCATAAGGTTGGTGTTCTTTTCCTGATCATATCACTAGCGCAGGCAGCTACATTATTTACACGTTAGTGTAGTGTGACCTCTGCACAGTGTTCAGCTAAAGCTACCTGTAGAAGGTTGGTGGTGTTTTCCTGATCCTATAACTACCGCAGGCAGCTACAGTATTTACACGTTAGTGTAGTGTGACCTCTACACAGAGTTCAGCTAAAGCTACAAGTTAGTGTAGTGTGACCTCTGCACAGTGCTCAGCTAAAGCTACAAGTTACTGTAGTGCGACCTCTGCACAGTGTTCAACTAAAGCTACCTGTAAAAGGTTGGTGTTGTTTTCCTGATCCTATCACTACCGCAGGCAGCTACATTATTTACACATTTGTGTAGTGAGACCTCTGCACAGTGTTCAGCTAAAGCTACAAGTTAGTGTAGTGCAACGTCTGCATAGTATTCAGTTAAAGCTACAAGTTAGTGTAGTGTGACCTCTGCACAGTGTTCAGCTAAAGCTACAAGTTACTGTAGTGCGAGCTCTGCACAGTGTTCAGCTAAATCTACCTGTAGAAGATTGGTGTTGTTTTCCTGATCCTATCACTACTGCAGGCAGCTACATTATTTACACGTTAGTGTAGAGCAACCTCTGCACAGTGTTCAGCTAAAGCTACCTGTAGAAGGTTGGTGGAGTTTTCCTGATCCTATCACTACCGCAGGCAGCTACATTATTTGCACATTAGTGTAGTGCGACCTCTGCACAGTGTTCAACTAAAGCTAAAAGTTAGTGTAGTGCGACCTCTGCGCAGTGTTCAGCTAAAGCTACAAGTTACTGTAGTGCGACCTTTGCACAGTGTTCAGCTATAGCTACAAGTTAGTGTAGTGCAACCTCTGCACAGTGTTCAGCTAAAGCTACCTGCACAAGGTTGGTGTTCTTTTCCTGATCATATCACTAGCGCAGGCAGCTACATTATTTACACGTTAGTGTAGTGCGACCTCTGCACAGTGTTCAGCTAAAGCTACAAGTTAGTGTAGTGCGACCTCTGCATAGTATTCAGCTAAAGCTACAAGTTAGTGTAATGCGACCTCTGCATAGTGCTCAGCTAAAGCTACAAGTTACTGTAGTCGACCTCTGCACAGTGTTCAGCTAAAGCTACCAGTAGAAGGTTGGTGGAGTTTTCCTGATCCTATCACTACCGCAGGCAGCTACATTATTTACACGTTAGTGTAGTGCGACCTCTGCATAGTGTTTAGCTAAAGCTACCTGTAGAAGGTTGGTGGAGTTTTCCTGATCCTATCACTACCGCAGGCAGCTACATTATTTACACGTTAGTGTAGTGCAACCTCTGCACAGTGTTTTATTAAAGCTAAAAGTTAGTGTAGTGAGACCTCTGCACAGTGTTCAGCTAAAGCTACAAGTTAGTGTAGTGCAACCTCTGCACAGTGTTCAGCTAAAGCTACCTGCACAAGGTTGGTGTTGTTTTCCTGATCTTATCACTAGTGCAGGCAGCTACATTATTTACACGTTAGTACAGTGCGACTTCTGCACAGTGTTCAGCTAAAGCTACAAGTAAGTGTAGTGCCACCTCTGCACAGTGTTCAGCTAAAGCTACAAGTTAGTGAAGTGCGACGTCTGCATACTGTTCAGCTAAAGCTACAAGTTACTGTAGTGCGACCTCAGCACAATGTTCAGCTAAAGCTACAAGTTAGTGTAGTGCAACCTCTACACAATGTTCAGCTAAATCTACAAGTTAGTGTAGTGCGACTTCTGCACAGTGTTCAGCCAAAGCTACAAGACAGTGTAGTGCGACCTCTGCACAGTGTTCAGCTAAAGCTACAAGTTAGTGTAGTGCGACCTCTGCACAGTGCTCAGCTAAAGCTACAAGTTACTGTAGTGTGACCTCTGCACAGTGTTCAGCTAAAGCCACCTGTAGAAGGTTGGTGTTGTTTTCCTGATCCTAACACTACCGCAGGCAGCTACATTATTTACACATTTGTGTAGTGCGACCACTGCACAGTGTTCAGCTAAAGCTACAAGTTAGTGTAGTGCGACCTCTCATAGTATTCAGCTAAAGCTACAAGTTAGTGTAGTGCGACCTCTGCACAGTGCTCAGCTAAAGTTACAAGTTACTGTAGTCGAACTCTGCACAGTGTTCAGCTAAAGCTACCTGTAGAAGGTTAGTGGAGTTTTCCTGATCCTATCACTACCACAGGCAGCTACATTATTTACACATTAGTGTAGTGCAACCTCTGCACAGTGTTTAACTAAAGCTAAAAGTTAGTGTAGTGCGACCTCTGCACAGTGTTCAGTTAAAGCTACAAGTTACTGTAGTGCGACCTCTGCACAGTGTTCAGCTATAGCTACAAGTTAGTGTAGTGCAACCTCTGCACAGTGTTCAGCTAAAGCTACCTGCACAAGGTTGGTGTTGTTTTCCTGATCTTAACACTAGCGCAGGCAGCTACATTATTTACACGTTAGTGTAGTGCGACCTCTGCACATTGTTCAGCTAAAGCTACAAGTAAGTGTAGTGCGACCTCTGCACAGTGTTCAGCTAAAGCTACAAGTTAGTGAAGTGTGACGTCTGCATACTGTTCAGCTAAAGCTACAAGTTACTGTAGTGCGACCTCAGCACAGTGTTCAGCTAAAGCTACAAGTTAGTGTAGTGCAACCTCTACACAATGTTCAGCTAAATCTACAAGTTAGTGTAGTGCGACTTCTGCACAGTGTTCAGCCAAAGCTACAAGATAGTGTAGTGCGACCTATGCACAGTGTTCAGCTAAAGCTACCTGCAGAAGGTTGGTGTTGTTTTCCTGATCCTATCACTACCGCAGGCAGCTACATTATTTACACGTTAGTGTAGTGCGACCTCTGCACGGTGTTTAGCTAAAGCTTTCTGTAGAAGGTTGGTGGTGTTTTCCTGATCCTATCACTACCACAGGCAGCTACATTATTTACACGTTAGTGTAGTGCAACCTCTACACAGAGTTCAGCTAAAGCTACAAGTTACTGCAGTGCGACCTCTGCACAGTGTTCAGCTAAAGTTACAAGTTACTGTAGTGCGACCTCTGCACAGTGTTCAGCTATAGCTACAAGTTAGTGTAGTGCAACCTCTGCACAGTGTTCAGCTAAAGCTACCTGCACAAGGTTGGTGGTGTTTTCCTGATCCTATCACTAGCGCAGGCAGCTACATTATTTACACATTAGTGTAGTGCGACCTCTGCACAGTGTTCAGCTAAAGCTACAAGTAAGTGTAGTTCGACCTCTGCACAGTGTTCAGCTAAAGCTACCTGCACAAGGTTGGTGGTGTTTTCCTGAACCTATCACTAGCGCAGGCAGCTACATTATTTACACATTAGTGTAGTGCGACCTCTGCACAGTGTTCAGCTAAAGCTACAAGTAAGTGTAGTTCGACCTCTGTACAGTGTTCAGCTAAAGCTACCAGTTAGTGAAGTGCGACGTCTGCATAGTGTTCAGCTAAAGCTACAAGTTACTGTTGTGCGACCTCTGCACAGTGTTCAGCTAAAGCTACCTGCAGAAGGTTGGTGTTATTTTCCTGATCCTATCACCACCACAGGCAGCTACATTATTTACACGTTAGTGTAGTGCGACCTCTGCATAGTGTTTAGCTAAAGCTACCTGTAGAAGGTTGGTGGTGTTTTCCTGATCCTATCACTACCGTAGGCAGCTACATTACTTACACATTAGTGTAGTGCAACCTCTGCACAGTGTTCAGCTATAGCTACAAGTTAATGTAGTGCAACCTCTGCACATTGTTCAGCTAAAGCTACCTGCACAAGGTTGGTGTTTGTTTCCTGATCTTATCACTAGTGCAGGCAGCTACATTATTTACACATTAGTGTAGTGCGACCTCTGCACAGTGTTCAGCTAAAGCTACAAGTAAGTGTAGTGCCACCTCTGCACAGTGCTCAGCTAAAGCTACAAGATAGTGTAGTGCGACCTATGCACAGTGTTCAGCTAAAGCTACCTGCAGAAGGTTGGTGTTGTTTTCCTGATCCTATCACTACCGCAGGCAGCTACATTATTTACAGATTTGTGTAGTGCGACCTCTGCACAGTGTTCAGCTAAAGCTACAAGTTAGTGTAGTGCGAACTCTGCACAGTGCTCAGCTAAAGCTACAAGTTACTGTAGTGTGACCTCTGCACAGTGTTCAGCTAAAGCTATCTGTAGAAGGTTGGTGTTGTTTTCCTGATCCTATCACTACCGCAGGCAGCTACATTATTTACACATTTGTGTAGTGCGACCACTGCACTGTGTTCAGCTAAAGCTACAAGTTAGTGTAGTGCGACCTCTCATAGTATTCAGCTAAAGCTACAAGTTAGTGTAGTGCGACCTCTGCACAGTGCTCAGCTAAAGTTACAAGTTACTGTAGTCGACCTCTGCACAGTGTTCAGCTAAAGCTACCTGTAGAAGGTTGGTGGAGTTTTCCTGATCCTATCACTACCACAGGCAGCTACATTATTTACATGTTAGTGTAGTGCAACCTCTACACAGAGTTCAGCTAAAGCTACAAGTTACTGTAGTGCGACCTCTGCACAGTGTTCAGCTAAAGTTACAAGTTACTGTAGTGCGACCTCTGCACAGTGTTCAGCTATAGCTACAAGTTAGTGTAGTGCAACCTCTGCACAGTGTTCAGCTAAAGCTACCTGCAGAAGGTTGGTGGTGTTTTCCTGATCCTATCACTAGCGCAGGCAGCTACATTATTTACACGTTAGTGTAGTGCGACCTCTGCACAGTGTTCAGCTAAAGCTACAAGTAAGTGTAGTTCGACCTCTGCACAGTGTTCAGCTAAAGCTACCAGTTAGTGAAGTGCGACGTCTGCATAGTGTTCAGCTAAAGCTACAAGTTACTGTTGTGCGACATCTGCACAGTGTTCAGCTAAAGCTACCTGCAGAAGGTTGGTGTTATTTTCCTGATCCTATCACTACCACAGGCAGCTACATTATTTACACATTAGTGTAGTGCGACCTCTGCATAGTGTTTAGCTAAAGCTACCTGTAGAAGGTTGGTGGTGTTTTCCTGATCCTATCACTACCGCAGGCAGCTACATTACTTACACGTTAGTGTAGTGCAACCTCTACACAGAGTTCAGCTAAAGCTACAAGTTAGTGTAGTGCAACCTCTACACAGAGTTCAGCTAAAGCTACAAGTTAGTGTAGTGCGACCTCTGCACAGTGCTCAGCTAAAGTTACAAGTTACTGTAGTCGACCTCTGCACAGTGTTCAGCTAAAGCTACCTGTAGAAGGTTGGTGGAGTTTTCCTGATCCTATCACTACCACAGGCAGCTACATTATTTACACATTAGTGTAGTGCAACCTCTGCACAGTGTTTAACTAAAGCTAAAAGTTAGTGTAGTGCGACCTCTGCACAGTGTTCAGCTAAAGCTACAAGTTACTGTAGTGCGACCTCTGCACAGTGTTCAGCTATAGCTACAAGTTAGTGTAGTGCAACCTCTGCACAGTGTTCAGCTAAAGCTACCTGCACAAGGTTGGTGTAGTTTTCCTGATCTTAACACTAGCGCAGGCAGCTACATTATTTACACGTTAGTGTAGTGCGACCTCTGCACATTGTTCAGCTAAAGCTACAAGTAAGTGTAGTGCGACCTCTGCACAGTGTTCAGCTAAAGCTACAAGTTAGTGAAGTGCCACGTCTGAATACTGTTCAGCTAAAGCTACAAGTTACTGTAGTGCGACCTCAGCACAGTGTTCAGCTAAAGCTACAAGTTAGTGTAGTGAAACCTCTACACAATGTTCAGCTAAATCTACAAGTTAGTGTATTGCGACTTCTGCACAGTGTTCAGCCAAAGATACAAGATAGTGTAGTGCGACCTATGCACAGTGTTCAGCTAAAGCTACCTGCAGAAGGTTGTTGTTGTTTTCCTGATCCTATCACTACCGCAGGCAGCTACATTATTTACACGTTAGTGTAGTGCGACCTCTGCACGGTGTTTAGCTAAAGCTTTCTGTAGAAGGTTGGTGGTGTTTTCCTGATCCTATCACTACCGCAGGCAGCTACATTATTTACACGTTAGTGTAGTGCAACCTCTACACAGAGTTCAGCTAAAGCTACAAGTTAGTGTAGTGCGACCTCTGCGCAGTGCTCAGCTAAAGCTACAAGTTACTGTAGTGCGACCTCTGCACAGTGTTCAGCTAAAGTTACAAGTTACTGTAGTGCGACCTCTGCACAGTGTTCAGCTATAGCTACAAGTTAGTGTAGTGCAACCTCTGAACAGTGTTCAGCTAAAGCTACCTGCACAAGGTTGGTGGTGTTTTCCTGATCCTATCACTAGCGCAGGCAGCTACATTATTTACACGTTAGTGTAGTGCGACCTCTGCACAGTGTTCAGCTAAAGCTACAAGTAAGTGTAGTTCGACCTCTGCACAGTGTTCAGCTAAAGCTACCAGTTAGTGAAGTGCGACGTCTGCATAGTGTTCAGCTAAAGCTACAAGTTACTGTTGTGCGACCTCTGCACAGTGTTCAGCTAAAGCTACCTGCAGAAGGTTGGTGTTATTTTCCTGATCCTATCACTACCACAGGCAGCTACATTATTTACACATTAGTGTAGTGCGACCTCTGCATAGTGTTTAGCTAAAGCTACCTGTAGAAGGTTGGTGGTGTTTTCCTGATCCTATCACTACCGCAGGCAGCTACATTACTTACACGTTAGTGTAGTGCAACCTCTACACAGAGTTCAGCTAAAGCTACAAGTTAGTGTAGTGCAACCTCTACACAGAGTTCAACTAAAGCTACAAGTTAGTGTAGTGCGACCTCTGCATAGTGCTCAGCTAAAGCTACAAGTTACTGTAGTGCAACCTCTGCACAGTGTTCAGCTAAAGCTACCTGTAGAAGGTTGGTGTTGTTTTCATGATCCTATCACTACCGCAGGCAGCTACATTATTTACACATTTGTGTAGTGTGACCTCTGCACAGTGTTCAGCTAAAGCTACAAGTTAGTGTAGTGCGAACTCTGCATAGTATTCAGCTAAAGCTACAAGTTAGTGTAGTGTGACCTCTGCACAGTGTTCAGCTAAATCTACAAATTACTGTATTGCGACCTCTGCACAGTGTTCAGCTAAATCTGCCTGTAGAATTTTGGTGTTTTTTTCCTGATCCTATTACTACCGCAGGCAGCTACATTATTTACACGTTAGTGTAGTGCAAACTCTGCACAGAGTTCAGCAAAAGCTACCTGTAGAAGGTTGGTGGAGTTTTCCTGATCCTATCACTACCGCAGGCAGCTACATTATTTACACATTAGTGTAGTGCGACCTCTGCACAGTGTTCAGCTAAAGCTACAAGTAAGTGTAGTTCGACCTCTGCACAGTGTTCAGCTAAAGCTACAAGTTAGTGCAGTGCGACTTCTGCATAGTGTTCAGCTAAAGCTACAAGTTACTGTAGTGCAACCTCAGCACAGTGTTTAGCTAAAGTTACAAGTTAGTGTAGTGCGACCTCTACACAATGTTCAGCTAAATCTACAAGTTAGTGTAGTGCGACCTCTGCACAGTGTTCAGCTAAAAGCTACCTGTAGAAGGTTGGTGGAGTTTTCCTGATCCTATCACTACCGCAGGCAGCTACATTATTTACACATTAGTGTAGTGCGACCTCTGCACAGTGTTCAACTAAAGCTAAAAGTTAGTGTAGTGCGACCTCTGCACAGTGTTCAGCTAAAGCTACAAGTTACTGTAGTGCGACCTCTGCACAGTGTTCAGCTATAGCTACAAGTTAGTGTAGTGCAACCTCTGCACAGTGTTCAGCTAAAGCTACCTGCACAAGGTTGGTGTTGTTTTCCTGATCCTATCACTAGCGCAGGCAGCTACATTATTTACACGTTAGTGTAGTGCGACCTCTGCACAGTGTTCAGCTAAAGCTACAAGTAAGTGTAGTTCGACCTCTGCACAGTGTTCAGCTAAAGCTACAAGTTAGTGCAGTGCGACTTCTGCATAGTGTTCAGCTAAAGCTACAAGTTACTGTAGTGCAACCCCAGCACAGTGTTTAGCTAAAGTTACAAGTTAGTGTAGTGCGACCTCTACACAATGTTCAGCTAAATCTACAAGTTAGTGTAGTGCGACCTCTGCACAGTGTTCAGCTAAAAGCTACAAGATAGTGTAGTGCGACCTCTGCACAGTGCTCAGCTAAAGCTACAAATTAGTTTAGTGCGACCTCTGCACAGTGTTCAGCTAAAGCTACTTGTAGAAGGTTGGTGGTGTTTTCCTCATCCTATCACTACCACAAGCAGCTACCTTATTTACACGTTAGTGTAGTGCGACCTCTGCACAGTGTTCAGCTAAAGCTACAAGGGAGTGTATTGAGACCTTTGCACAGTGTTCAGTTAAAGCTACCTGTAGAAGATTGGTTTTGTTTTCCTGATCCTATCACTAACGCAGGCAGCTACATTATTCACACGTTAGTGTAGTGCGACCTCTGCACAGTGTTCAGCTAAAGCTACAAGTTACTGTAGTGCAACCTCTGAACAGTGTTCAGCTATAGCTACAAGTTAGTGTAGTGCAACCTCTGCACAGTGTTCAGCTAAAGCTACCTGCAGATGGTTGGTGTTGTTTCCTGATCCTATCACTACCGCAGGCAGCTACATTATTTACACGTTATTGTAGTGCGGCCTCTGCATGGTGTTAAGCTAAAGCTAACTGTAGAAGGTTGGTGGTGTTTTCCAGATCCTATCACTAACGCAGGCAGCTACATTACTTACACGTTAGTGTAGTGCAACCTCTACACAGAGTTCATCTAAAGCTACAAGTTAGTGTAGTGCGACCTCTGCACAGTGTTCAGCTAAAGCTACCTGTAGAAGGTTGGTGTTGTTTTCCTGATCCTATCACTACCGCAGGCAGCTACATTATTTACACATTTGTGTAGTGCGACCTCTGCACAGTGTTCAGCTAAAGCTACAAGTTAGTGTAGTGCGACCTCTGCATAGTGTTCAGCTAAAGCTACAAGTTAGTGTAGTGCGATATCTGCACAGTGTTCAGCTAAAGCTAAAAGTTAGTGTAGTGCGACCTCTGCACTGTTTTAAGCTAAAGCTAGAAGTTACTGTAGTGCGACCTCTGCACAGTGTTCAGCTAAAGCTACAAGCAACTGTAGTGCGACCTCTGCACAGTGTTCAGCTAAAGCTACCTGTAGAAGGTTGGTGTTGTTTTCATGATCCTATCACTACCGCAGGCAGCTACATTATTTACACGTTAGTGTAGTGCGACCTCTGCACTGTGTTCAGCTAAAGCTACAAGTTACTGTAGTGCGACCTCTGCACAGTGTTCAGCTAAAGCTACAAGCAACTGTAGTGCGACCTCTGCACAGTGTTCAGCTAAAGCTACCTGTAGAAGGTTGGTGTTGTTTTCCTGATCCTATCACTAGCGCAGGCAGCTACATTATTTACACGTTAGTGTAGTGCGACCTCTGCACAGTGTTCAGCTAAAGCTACAAGTAAGTGTAGTTCGACCTCTGCACAGTGTTCAGCTAAAGCTACCAGTTAGTGAAGTGCGACGTCTGCATAGTGTTCAGCTAAAGCTACAAGTTACTGTTGTGCGACCTCTGCACAGTGTTCAGCTAAAGCTACCTGCAGAAGGTTGGTGTTATTTTCCTGATCCTATCACTACCACAGGCAGCTACATTATTTACACATTAGTGTAGTGCGACCTCTGCATAGTGTTTAGCTAAAGCTACCTGTAGAAGGTTGGTGGTGTTTTCCTGATCCTATCACTACCGCAGGCAGCTACATTACTTACACGTTAGTGTAGTGCAACCTCTACACAGAGTTCAGCTAAAGCTACAAGTTAGTGTAGTGCAACCTCTACACAGAGTTCAGCTAAAGCTACAAGTTAGTGTAGTGCGACCTCTGCACAGTGCTCAGCTAAAGTTACAAGTTACTGTAGTCGACCTCTGCACAGTGTTCAGCTAAAGCTACCTGTAGAAGGTTGGTGGAGTTTTCCTGATCCTATCACTACCACAGGCAGCTACATTATTTACACATTAGTGTAGTGCAACCTCTGCACAGTGTTTAACTAAAGCTAAAAGTTAGTGTAGTGCGACCTCTGCACAGTGTTCAGCTAAAGCTACAAGTTACTGTAGTGCGACCTCTGCACAGTGTTCAGCTATAGCTACAAGTTAGTGTAGTGCAACCTCTGCACAGTGTTCAGCTAAAGCTACCTGCACAAGGTTGGTGTTGTTTTCCTGATCTTAACACTAGCGCAGGCAGCTACATTATTTACACGTTAGTGTAGTGCGACCTCTGCACATTGTTCAGCTAAAGCTACAAGTAAGTGTAGTGCGACCTCTGCACAGTGTTCAGCTAAAGCTACAAGTTAGTGAAGTGCGACGTCTGAATACTGTTCAGCTAAAGCTACAAGTTACTGTAGTGCGACCTCAGCACAGTGTTCAGCTAAAGCTACAAGTTAGTGTAGTGAAACCTCTACACAATGTTCAGCTAAATCTACAAGTTAGTGTATTGCGACTTCTGCACAGTGTTCAGCCAAAGCTACAAGATAGTGTAGTGCGACCTATGCACAGTGTTTAGCTAAAGCTACCTGCAGAAGGTTGTTGTTGTTTTCCTGATCCTATCACTACCGCAGGCAGCTACATTATTTACACGTTAGTGTAGTGCGACCTCTGCACGGTGTTTAGCTAAAGCTTTCTGTAGAAGGTTGGTGGTGTTTTCCTGATCCTATCACTACCGCAGGCAGCTACATTATTTACACGTTAGTGTAGTGCAACCTCTACACAGAGTTCAGCTAAAGCTACAAGTTAGTGTAGTGCGACCTCTGCGCAGTGCTCAGCTAAAGCTACAAGTTACTGTAGTGCGACCTCTGCACAGTGTTCAGCTAAAGTTACAAGTTACTGTAGTGCGACCTCTGCACAGTGTTCAGCTATAGCTACAAGTTAGTGTAGTGCAACCTCTGCACAGTGTTCAGCTAAAGCTACCTGCACAAGGTTGGTGGTGTTTTCCTGATCCTATCACTAGCGCAGGCAGCTACATTATTTACACGTTAGTGTAGTGCGACCTCTGCACAGTGTTCAGCTAAAGCTACAAGTAAGTGTAGTTCGACCTCTGCACAGTGTTCAGCTAAAGCTACCAGTTAGTGAAGTGCGACCTCTGCATAGTGTTCAGCTAAAGCTACAAGTTACTGTTGTGCGACCTCTGCACAGTGTTCAGCTAAAGCTACCTGCAGAAGGTTGGTGTTATTTTCCTGATCCTATCACTACCACAGGCAGCTACATTATTTACACATTAGTGTAGTGCGACCTCTGCATAGTGTTTAGCTAAAGCTACCTGTAGAAGGTTGGTGGTGTTTTCCTGATCCTATCACTACCGCAGGCAGCTACATTACTTACACGTTAGTGTAGTGCAACCTCTACACAGAGTTCAGCTAAAGCTACAAGTTAGTGTAGTGCAACCTCTACACAGAGTTCAGCTAAAGCTACAAGTTAGTGTAGTGCGACCTCTGCACAGTGCTCAGCTAAAGCTACAAGTTACTGTAGTGCAACCTCTGCACAGTGTTCAGCTAAAGCTACCTGTAGAAGGTTGGTGTTGTTTTCATGATCCTATCACTACCGCAGGCAGCTACATTATTTACACAATTGTGTAGTGTGACCTCTGCACAGTGTTCAGCTAAAGCTACAAGTTAGTGTAGTGCGAACTCTGCATAGTATTCAGCTAAAGCTACAAGTTATTGTAGTGTGACCTCTGCACAGTGTTCAGCTAAATCTACAAATTACTGTATTGCGACCTCTGCACAGTGTTCAGCTAAATCTGCCTGTAGTATTTTGGTGTTTTTTTCCTGATCCTATCACTACCGCAGGCAGCTACATTATTTACACGTTAGTGTAGTGCAAACTCTGCACAGTGTTCAGCAAAAGCTACCTGTAGAAGGTTGGTGGAGTTTTCCTGATCCTATCACTACCGCAGGCAGCTACATTATTTACACATTAGTGTAGTGCGACCTCTGCACAGTGTTCAACTAAAGCTAAAAGTTAGTGTAGTGCGACCTCTGCACAGTGTTCAGCTAAAGCTACAAGTTACTGTAGTGCGACCTCTGCACAGTGTTCAGCTATAGCTACAAGTTAGTGTAGTGCAACCTCTGCACAGTGTTCAGCTAAAGCTACCTGCACAAGGTTGGTGTTGTTTTCCTGATCCTATCACTAGCGCAGGCAGCTATATTATTTACACGTTAGTGTAGTGCGACCTCTGCACAGTGTTCAGCTAAAGCTACAAGTAAGTGTAGTTCGACCTCTGCACAGTGTTCAGCTAAAGCTACAAGTTAGTGCAGTGCGACTTCTGCATAGTGTTCAGCTAAAGCTACAAGTTACTGTAGTGCAACCTCAGCACAGTGTTTAGCTAAAGTTACAAGTTAGTGTAGTGCGACCTCTACACAATGTTCAGCTAAATCTACAAGTTAGTGTAGTGCGACCTCTGCACAGTGTTCAGCTAAAAGCTACCTGTAGAAGGTTGGTGGAGTTTTCCTGATCCTATCACTACCACAGGCAGCTACATTATTTACACATTAGTGTAGTGCGACCTCTGCACAGTGTTCAACTAAAGCTAAAAGTTAGTGTAGTGCGACCTCTGCACAGTGTTCAGCTAAAGCTACAAGTTACTGTAGTGCGACCTCTGCACAGTGTTCAGCTATAGCTACAAGTTAGTGTAGTGCAACCTCTGCACAGTGTTCAGCTAAAGCTACCTGCACAAGGTTGGTGTTGTTTTCCTGATCCTATCACTAGCGCAGGCAGCTACATTATTTACACGTTAGTGTAGTGCGACCTCTGCACAGTGTTCAGCTAAAGCTACAAGTAAGTGTAGTTCGACCTCTGCACAGTGTTCAGCTAAAGCTACAAGTTAGTGCAGTGCGACTTCTGCATAGTGTTCAGCTAAAGCTACAAGTTACTGTAGTGCAACCTCAGCACAGTGTTTAGCTAAAGTTACAAGTTAGTGTAGTGTGACCTCTACACAATGTTCAGCTAAATCTACAAGTTAGTGTAGTGCGACCTCTGCACAGTGTTCAGCTAAAAGCTACCTGTAGAAGGTTGGTGGAGTTTTCCTGATCCTATCACTACCACAGGCAGCTACATTATTTACACATTAGTGTAGTGCGACCTCTGCACAGTGTTCAACTAAAGCTAAAAGTTAGTGTAGTGCGACCTCTGCACAGTGTTCAGCTAAAGCTACAAGTTACTGTAGTGCGACCTCTGCACAGTGTTCAGCTATAGCTACAAGTTAGTGTAGTGCAACCTCTGCACAGTGTTCAGCTAAAGCTACCTGCACAAGGTTGGTGTTGTTTTCCTGATCCTATCACTAGCGCAGGCAGCTACATTATTTACACGTTAGTGTAGTGCGACCTCTGCACAGTGTTCAGCTAAAGCTACAAGTAAGTGTAGTTCGACCTCTGCACAGTGTTCAGCTAAAGCTACAAGTTAGTGCAGTGCGACTTCTGCATAGTGTTCAGCTAAAGCTACAAGTTACTGTAGTGCAACCTCAGCACAGTGTTTAGCTAAAGTTACAAGTTAGTGTAGTGCGACCTCTACACAATGTTCAGCTAAATCTACAAGTTAGTGTAGTGCGACCTCTGCACAGTGTTCAGCTAAAGCTACAAGGGAGTGTATTGAGACCTTTGCACAGTGTTCAGTTAAAGCTACCTGTAGAAGATTGGTTTTGTTTTCCTGATCCTATCACTAACGCAGGCAGCTACATTATTCACACGTTAGTGTAGTGCGACCTCTGCACAGTGTTCAGCTAATGCTACAAGTTACTGTAGTGCAACCTCTGAACAGTGTTCAGCTATAGCTACAAGTTAGTGTAGTGCGACCTCTGCACAGTGTTCAGCTAAAGCTACCTGCAGATGGTTGGTGTTGTTTCCTGATCCTATCTCTACCGCAGGCAGCTACATTATTTACACGTTATTGTAGTGCGGCCTCTGCATGGTGTTAAGCTAAAGCTAACTGTAGAAGGTTGGTGGTGTTTTCCTGATCCTATCACTAACGCAGGCAGCTACATTACTTACACGTTAGTGTAGTGCAACCTCTACACAGAGTTCATCTAAAGCTACAAGTTAGTGTAGTGCGACCTCTGCACAGTGTTCAGCTAAAGCTACCTGTAGAAGGTTGGTGTTGTTTTCCTGATCCTATCACTACCGCAGGCAGCTACATTATTTACACATTTGTGTAGTGCGACCTCTGCACAGTGTTCAGCTAAAGCTACAAGTTAGTGTAGTACGACCTCTGCATAGTGTTCAGCTAAAGCTACAAGTTAGTGTAGTGCGATATCTGCACAGTGTTCAGCTAAAGCTAAAAGTTAGTGTAGTGCGACCTCTGCACTGTTTTAAGCTAAAGCTAGAAGTTACTGTAGTGCGACCTCTGCACAGTGTTCAGCTAAAGCTACAAGCAACTGTAGTGCGACCTCTGCACAGTGTTCAGCTAAAGCTACCTGTAGAAGGTTGGTGTTGTTTTCCTGATCCTATCACTACCGCAGGCAGCTACATTATTTACACGTTAGTGTAGTGCGACCTCTGCACTGTGTTCAGCTAAAGCTACAAGTTAGTGTAGTGCGACCTCTGCACAGTGTTCAGCTAAAGCTACAAATTACTGTAGTGCAACCTCTGCACAGTGTTCAGCTAAAGCTACCTGTAGAAGGTTGGTGTTGTTTTCCTGATCCTATCACTACCGCAGGCAGCTACATTATTTACACGTTAGTGTAGTGCGACCTCTGCACAGTGTTCAGCTAAAGCTACAAGTTAGTGTAGTGCGAGCTCTGCACATTGTTCAGCTAAAGCTACAAGTTAGTGTAGTGCGACCTCTGCACAGTGTTCAGCTAAAGCTACAAGTTACTGTAGTGCGACTTCTGCACAGTGTTCAGCTAAAGCTACCTGTAGAAGGTTGATGTTGTTTTCCTGATCCTATCACTACCACAGGTAGCTACGTTATTTACACGTTAGTGTAGTGCGACCTCTGCACAGTGTTCAGCTAAAGCTACAAGTTACTGTAGTGCGACCTCTGCACAGTGTTCAGCTAAAGCTACAAGTTAGTGAAGTACGACGTCTACAATGTGTTCAGCTAAAGCTACAAGTTAGTGTACTGCAACCTCTGCATAGTGTTCAGCTAAAACTACAAGTTAGTGCAGTGTGACCTCTGCACAGTATTCATCTAAAGCTTCAAGTTAGTGTAGTGTGACCTCTGCACAGTGTTCAGCTAAAGCTACAAGTTAGTGTAGTGCGACATCTGCATAGTGTTCAGCTAAAGCTACAAGATAGTGTAGTGCGACCTCTGCACAGTGTTCGGCTAAGGCTATGTTTCCACTATTGCGTCCCCAAAGTCGCGCGATTTTGCCGCGATTTTTTACCACGATTTTACCGCAACTTTTTACCGCGATTTGAAGCAATGCCTGTGTCTATGGACCTCAAGTCGCATCAAAGTGGGACCAAAGTAGTGCAGGGACTACTTTGAAGTCGCTGCGACTTGAAGTCGCACAGATATGAACGGTACTCATTGGAAATCATGGGGTACAATTTGTCATGCGACTTTTCAGTCCCAAGTCGCATGAAAAGTCGCACTAGTGGAAACATAGCCTAAAGCTACAAATTAGTTTAGTGCGACCTCTGCACAGTGTTCAGCTAAAGCTACCTGTAGAAGGTTGGTGGTGTTTTCCTCATCCTATCACTACCACAAGCAGCAACCTTTTTTACACGTTAGTGTAGTGCGACCTCTGCACAGTGTTCAGCTAAAGCTACAAGGGAGTGTAGTGTGACCTCTGCACAGTGCTCAGTTAAAGCTACCTGTAGAAGGTTGGTTTTGTTTTCCTGATCCTATCACTAATGCAGGCAGCTACATTATTCACACGTTAGTGTAGTGCGACCTCTGCACAGTGTTCAGCTAAAGCTACAAGTTACTGTAGTGCGACCTCTGAACAGTGTTCAGCTATAGCTACAAGTTAGTGTAGTGCGACCTCTGCACAGTGTTCAGCTAAAGCTACCTGCAGAAGGTTGGTGTTGTTTGCCTGATCCTATCACTAACGCAGGCAGCTACATTACTTACACGTTAGTGTAGTGCAACCTCTACACAGAGTTCAGCTAAAGCTACAAGTTAGTGTAGTGCGACCTCTGCACAGTGTTCAGCTAAAGCTACCTGTAGAAGGTTGGTGTTGTTTTCCTGATCCTATCACTACAGCAGGCAGCTACATTATTTACACATTTGTGTAGTGCGACCTCTGCACAGTGTTCAGCTAAAGCTACAAGTTACTGTAGTGCGACCTCTGAACAGTGTTCAGCTATAGCTACAAGTTAGTGTAGTGCGACCTCTGCACAGTGTTCAGCTAAAGCTACCTGCAGAAGGTTGGTGTTGTTTGCCTGATCCTATCACTACCGCAGGCAGCTACATTATTTACACGTTAGTGTAGTGCGACCTCTGCACGGTGTTTAGCTAAAGCTACCTGTAGAAGGTTGGTGGTGTTTTCCTGATCCTATCACAACCGCAGGCAGCTACATTACTTACACGTTAGTGTAGTGCAACCTCTACACAGAGTTCAGCTAAAGCTACAAGTTAGTGTAGTGCGACCTCTGCACAGTGTTCAGCTAAAGCTACCTGTAGAAGGTTGGTGTTGTTTTCCTGATCCTATCACTACAGCAGGCAGCTACATTATTTACACATTTGTGTAGTGCGACCTCTGCACAGTGTTCAGCTAAAGCTACAAGTTACTGTAGTGCGACCTCTGAACAGTGTTCAGCTATAGCTACAAGTTAGTGTAGTGCGACCTCTGCACAGTGTTCAGCTAAAGCTACAAGTTAGTGTAGTGCGACCTCTGCACAGTGTTCAGCTAAAGCTACCTGTAGAAGGTTGGTGTTGTTTTCCTGATCCTATCACTACCGCAGGCAGCTACATTATTTACACATTTGTGTAGTGCGACCTCTGCACAGTGTTCAGCTAAAGCTACAAGTTAGTGTAGTGCGACCTCTGCACAGTGTTCAGCTAAAGCTACCTGTAGAAGGTTGGTGGTGTTTTCCTGATCCTATCACTACCTCAGGCAGCTATATTATTTAAACGTTAGTGTAGTGCGACCTCTGCACAGTGTTCAGCTAAAGCTACCTGTAGAAAGTTGGTGTTGTTTTCCTGATCCTATCACTACCACAGGCAGCTACATTATTTACTAGTTAGTGTTGTGCGACCTCTGCACAGTGTTCAGCTAAAGCTACCTGTAGAAGGTTGGTGGTGTTTTCCTGATCCTATCACTACCACAGGCAGCTACAATATTTACACGTTAGTGTAGTGCGACTGTGCACAGTGTTCAGCTAAAACTACAAGTTAGTGTAGTGCGACCTCTGCACAGTGTTCAGCTAAAGCTACCTGTAGAAGGTTGGTGTTGTTTTCCTGATCCTATCACTACCGCAGGCAGCTACATTATTTACACGTTAGTGCAGTGTGACCTCTGCACAGTGTTCAGCTAAAGCTACAGGTAAGTGTAGTTCGACCTCTGCTCAGTTTTCAGCTAAAGCTACCTGTAAAAAGTTGGTGTTGTTTTCCTGATCTTATCATTACCGCAGGCAGCTACATTATTTAAACGTTAGTGTAGTGCGACCTCTGCACAGTGTTCAACTAAAGCTACCTGTAGAAGGCTGGTGGTGTTTTCCTGATCCTATCACTACCGCAGACAGCTACATTATTTACACGTTATTGTAGTGTGACTCTGCACAGTGTTCAGCTAAAGCTACAAGTTAGTGTAGTGCGACCTCTGCACAATGTTCAGCTAAAGCTACCTGTAGAAAGTTGGTGTTGTTTTCCTGATCCTATCACTACCACAGGCAGCTTCATTATTTATTAGTTAGTGTTGTGCGACCTCTGCACAGTGTTCAGCTAAAGCTACCTGTAAAAGGTTGGTGGTGTTTTCCTGATCCTATCATTACCACAGGCAGCTACATTATTTACACGTTAGTGTAGTGCGACTGTGCACAGTGTTCAGCTAAAACTACAAGTTAGTGTAGTGCGACCTCTGCACAGTGTTCAGCTAAAGCTACCTGTAGAAGGTTGGTGTTGTTTTCCTGATCCTATTACTACCGCAGGCAGCTACATTATTTACACGTTAGTGCAGTGTGACCTCTGCACAGTGTTCAGCTAAAGCTACAAGTAAGTGTAATTCGACCTCTGCTCAGTTTTCAGCTAAAGCTACCTGTAAAAAGTTGGTGTTGTTTTCCTGATCCTATCACTACCGCAGGCAGCTACATTATTTACACCTTAGTGTAGTGCGACCTCTGCACAGTGTTCAGCTAAAGCTACAAGGTACTGTAGTGTGACCTCTGCACAGTGTTCAGCTAAAGCTACAAGTTAGTGTAGTGTGACCTCTGCACAGTGTTCAGCTAAAGCTTCAAGTTAGTGTAGTGCAACCTCTGCACGGTGTTTAGCTAAAGCTACAAGTTAGTGTAGTGCGACCTCTGCACAGTGTTCAGCTAAAGCTACCTGTAGAAGGTTGGTGTTGTTTTCCTGATCCTATCACTACCGCAGACAGTTACATTATTTACACGTTAGTGTAGTGCAACCTCTGCACAGTGTTCAGCTAAAGCTACCTGTAGAAGGTTGGTGGTGTTTTCCTGATCCTATCACTACCTCAGGCAGCTACATTATTTACACGTTAGTGTAGTGCGACCTCTGCACAGTGTTCAGCTAAAGCTACCTGTAGAAGTCTGGTGGTGTTTTCCTGATCCTATCACTACCGCAGGCAGCTACATTATTTACACATTAGTATAGTGCGACTCCGCACAGTGTTCAGCTAAAGCTACAAGTTAGTGTAGTGCGACCTCTGCACAGTGTTCAGCTAAAGCTACTGTAACGAGCCCCTTGCTCGCTCGATTCCACTCTCCCGACACTCCTCTGCAGCTATTGAATCAGATTGCAATGTCTGATGGTTCGGTCATCCAATGTTCCGGGATTAGAACTACAGCTCTGTACCGTTCTAGTCTAGTTGTGATAGCTCAGAACAAACACCAGGCAGGCTGCATGTAAGTTCAACCTGGAATCTATCTTGACAAAATACAGGCTTTTATACACTCAAAGTGGAGGTGCAGACCTCCTGCTCATATTACTCTAACAATACAGCTGTAACCTAATTAACCTAATTAACATGAGCTAATTAACTAATCCCTTTAGACAGCCTAGATGACTCAGACATGACCGTTAGGCCAGACTGGCCGTCTTGTAGCTCAGAAAATCCAATCAACATTATCACATTCAACATAGACTCTTCTTCACACCATAGCCGAGTTAATTAACACAAATAACAATGGGGATCTAATGACTCTTAGATCCCATAGTAGACTTATTTACAATACACATTTTAGCAGACAATAGACAGACAGGTCTTGGAATTTACATCAGCATCTCCTAACAGTATCTATCCCAGCATTATGACTCAGCCACTATTCCAATATGGCAAATCCAGGGTCCCCAGACATACAGCTCACAAAGAGCACCGTTCCCCCAAATGCAAGGGCCCCCGATCGATCAGCAAGAGGCTAGCATACAGTCCCCTCCAAAAGTCTCTTTCCCGGCTAGGTCTGTCACATTTCTCCCCTTTCGGCAGGAGACTAACACAGGAGGAGACCCCAGACGGGTTGACTCCGAAGTTAGTCAGTAGTTCCAGTCCTCTAATGCCTGTACCCACAAAGTACCCCAAACAAATTGTTCCAAACAAAGCATTACTCACCCAGCCAACCTCTGCCTCTCTCAGAGAACATATCTGCCACTGGGGAGAGGCCTGGACTGGCCCTTCTCCCTGGAGTCCTTTCTGCCGCTGGAGAGAAGACAGGGTGTCTGGGCTCACTCCGTCATGCTGTTGTGGATCTGGGCCGACTGCCCAGTATCCCTGGGGTATACAGGTGGAGACTGAAGTCCCATCCACCTTCACAGGACATCCATGCTCTGTTAGTTGAGGGCAAAGTCCAGCAGTACTCAGCCCTGTTGCCAGCCCTTCTGCTGGAAACACCACACCATCTGCTCCGGCTAACTGTTGGGGAGGGACGACGAACACCTCCTCTCCCTTCTCCCCCTGTATCCTGGTCTGCTGCTGGGATGTGACCACCTCCTTCTCACCCTGAGCCTCCAGAACCGCCGCAGGTGTAGGGCAGAGATCTTGGACCCTCTGTCCGGTTGCCAGCGCTTCAGCTGGGAAAGTTCCTTGTGACTTCACAGATACTTCTGTTGGTGCTGGGCAGAGCATAGTGAAGTTTGGCCCTAATAACAGCTCTTCTTCTGCTGGAGGCTCACCAGGTTGTTCTTCCTCAGCAGAAAAGTCTATCAAATCCCCTGTCTCTGCAACTGGTGTCTGGGGATAAAGGTTCACCATCTCCTCTCCGTGGAACCCAGAAGATGCTATCAGTACTGGGCAGAGGTTAGCAGAGCTCTGCCCTGTTGTCAGCACTTCAGGTTTGGGGACAGCAATCTTCAGACATACAGCTCACAAAGAGCACCGTTCCCCCAAATGCAAGGGCCCCCGATCGATCGGCAAGAGGCTAGCATACAGTCCCCTCCAAAAGTCTCTTTCCCGGCTAGGTCTGTCACAGCTACATGTAAGTGTAGTGCGACCTCTGCACAGTCTTCAGCTAAAGCTACCTGTAGAAGGTTGGTGTTGTTTTCCTGATCCTATCATTACCGCAGGCAGCTACATTATTTACACCTTAGTGTAGTGCGACCTCTGCACAGTGTTCAGCTAAAGCTACCTGTAGAAGATTGGTGGTGTTTTCCTGATAATATCACTACCGCAAGCAGCTACATTATTTACACATTAGTGTAGTGCGACCTCTGCACAGTGTTCAGCTAAAGCTAAAAGTTAGTGTAGTGCGACCTCTGCACAGTGTTCAGCTAAAGCTACAAGTTACTGTAGTGCGACCTCTGCACAGTGTTCAGCTAAAGCTACAAGTTAGTGTAGTGTGACCTCTGCACAGTGTTCAGCTAAAGCTGCAAGTTAGTGTAGTGTGACCTCTGCACAGTGTTCAGCTAAAGCTACCTGTAGAAGGTTGGTGTTGTTTTCCTGATCCTATCACTACCGCAGGCAGCTACATTATTTACACGTTAGTGTAGGGCAACTGTGCACAGTGTTCAGCTAAAACTACAAGTTAGTGTTGTGAGACCTCTGCACAGTGTTCAGCTAAAGCTACCTGTAGAAGGTTGGTGTTGTTTTGCTGATCCTATCACTACCGCAGGCAGCTACATTATTTACACGTTAGTGCAGTGTGACCTCTGCACAGTGTTCAGCTAAAGCTACAAGTAAGTGTAGTGTGACCTCTGCACAGTGTTCAGCTAAAGCTACAAGTAAGTGTAGTGTGACCTCTGCACAGTGTTCAGCTAAAGCTACCTGTAGAAGGTTGGTGTTGTTTTCCTGATCCTATCACTACCACAGGCAGCTACATTATTTACACCTTAGTGTAGTGCGACCTCTGCACAGTGTTCAGCTAAAGCTACCTGTAGAAGGTTGGTGGTATTTTCCTGATCCTATCACTATTGCAAGCAGCTACATTATTTACACATTAGTGTAGTGCGACCTCTGCACAGTGTTCAGCTAAAGCTACAAGTTAGTGTAATGTGACCTCTGCACAGTGTTCAGCTAAAGCTACAAGTTAGTGTAGTGCAACCTCTGCACAGTGTTCAGCTAAAGCTACCTGTAGAAGGTTGGTGGTGTTTTCCTGATCCTATCACTACCGCAAGCAGCTACATTATTTACACATTAGTGTACTGCGACCTCTGTACAGTGTTCAGCTAAAGCCAAAGTCAAAGAAGGAGCGGTGGAGAAGGTGGCCATCTGACCGATGCGTTCAGACAATTTTTTAGTCCGCAGCCCCAAGGTATGATCGGTTCTAGCAACCATCGCCAGCGTCTGTTTTACATGGTGCAGGAATACCTAGGGGCAAGATCTGACTTGGACACCTTTCCCACCGAAAATCCTCTGGGTTACTGGGTCTTGAGGATGGATCAATGGCCAGAGCTTGCACAGTATGCAATTGAGGTACTGGCATGTCCTGCATCCAGCGTTCTTTCGGAAGGCACATTCAGTGCTGCTGGAGGCTTTGTAACCAATCACAGGGTGCGTCTGTCCACCAACTCGGTCGATCAACTGACCTTTATAAAAATGAATCAGTCTTGGATTGCCACCAGCTACCAAGCACCTGATGCTGATGTAACCGAATAATATTTTTTGAAATGTCAGATCCCTTCAAAGACTGCCTATGCTGATGCTGAGTGACTATCCTGTTATGCTGAGTAATTATCCTCTTCCTCCTCAATGATCATGCTGATAGCTTGTAAGAACATTTTTGGTTCTGGGCGCCGCCACCAGTGCCTAAGGCCCAATTTTTCAGCCCCTGTTTAACAGGGGTGTGTAATTACAATTTTTGATGCAATTCTTTGCAGCAGGGCTAGTTCCTGAGCTCCAACTAGAGTATCTGTGAGGCGTTGCAGTGTTGTGGCACCAGCACCAGTGCCTAAGGCCCGATTTTTCCACCTCTGTTAAACAGGGACATGTAATTAGAATTCTTGATCTAATGTATCACAGCAGGGCCCGTTTCTGCACCCACCAAGAGTAACTGTGAGGACTTACAGTGTCGTGGCACCATCACCACCACCACCTCCACCAAAGGCCCAATTTTTCTGCTCCTGTTCAACAGGGGCATGTAATTACAATTTTTGGTCTAATATTTCACATCAGGGCCCTGTGAGGGCTTACAGTGTTGTGGCCACAACAACACCTAAGGCCCAAATTTTTGCTGAGTATATAGGGCAGGCCCCTACTTTCAAACATCCAACTTACAAACGACTCCTACTTGCAAACGGAAGGAGACAACAGGAAGTGAGATGAAATCTACCCCTAGGAAGGGAAATTCTCTCCTGTAAGAGTTAATATGGGAAAAACTTTTCTCCTTTACACTGATGCTTTATCACCAATCCTTGTTTCACTAAAAATTTTCAAAAAACATTTGTCATTGGGACAAAAAGTAAGGTGAAATCTTCTGAAGAGGAGCACAGACAGCAAAACAAATATCACAGGGGTGATAACCCTTCCCTACGTTTTCCAAAAAGCTTAAAATAGATTTTTTGGCTGGAGCTAAACACATTAAAAATGTACCAGTTCAAAATTACAAACAGGTTCTACTTAACAACAAACCTGCAGTCCCTGTCCTGTTTGCACCGCATGTATACTGCTGTTCAGAGTATATAGGGCCTGGGGGCTTTTTTACTTTAAGCATCATTAAAATCACTGCTCCCGAAAAAATGGCCGTTTTTAAAACTTTTTTTTGCATTGATACATGTCCCCTGGGGCAGGACCCGGGTCCCCAAACCCTTTTTAGGACAATACCATGCAAATTAGCCTTTAAAATGAGCACTTTTGATTTTGAACGTTCGAGTCCCATAGACATCAATGGGGTTCTAACGTTTGTGCAAATTTTCGGTCCGTTCGCAGGTTCTGTTGCGAACTGAACCGGGGGGTGTTCGGCTCATCCCTACTCAGGAGCTGTTCGCTGTGACTCCAGTAACTGGTTATGTGCATGTACGTGATCCAGACTTCCCATGCCACCCACCTGCAGTAAATGTACTGTGGGTGGGCTGAAATTGGTTAACCACTTCCAGACCGCCTACCGTCGTTATACGTCGGTACTTTGACTTTGAATACCGTTGTTATGGCAGCAGATAGCTGCCATAACCCCGGTATATTCTTAAATGTCGGGCGGTCCGCTTTCAGATAAAAGTGGTCTCTGCGGCAGATTCGCCATGAAATTACATTTATCATCGACGGGAGAGGTACCCACTCCCTCCCGCCGCATTTCGTTCATCTCCACCGCTTACTGGAGCTGATCTAATCCTTCTCCCTCTGAGGCACTGTGTCGAGTGAGGGAATGATGGTCCCCACTCGACTCAATGACGTTGGATGATGGAAGCGACATCAAACATCACTTCCCATCCAATGACCTTGGGACATTGAGTTTTTATTGAAAAAAAAGACATTTAAAAAAAAATGTATTGCATTTAAGTGTAAATGTGAGATTTGAGGTCTTTTTGACCCCGGATTTCCCATTAAAGAGGTCCTGTCATGCTTCTTTTCTATTACAAGGGACGTTTACATTTTTTAAAGGGACAATGTAAAAATAAAAAATAACAGAAGCGCAGAAGCGAACACATGCGTAAGTCGCGCCTGCCTATGTAAAATGTGTTCAAACCACACATGTGAGATATTGTCACAATTGTTAGAGTAAAGAACTCCTCTGTAACTCAAAACTGGTAACCTGTAGAAATTTTTAAACGTCGCTTAGGGGGCAAAGTTTGTCGCCATTCCACGAATGGGCACAATTTAGAAGCATGACATTTTGGGTATCAATTTACTCAGCATAACACTATCTTTCACAATATAAAAAAATTGGGCTAGCTTTACTGTTTTCTTATTTTTTAATTAAAAAAGGTGTATTTTTTCCAAAAAAATTGCATTTGTAAGACCGCTGCACAAATACGGTGTGACAAAGTTTTGCAATGACCACCATGTTTTTCTCTAGGGTGTCTGAAAACAAATGGAATGTTTGGGGATTCTAAATAATTTTCTAAACCCTGGTTTTAACTTGTAAACAACAAGTTTGAAAAATAGGCCTGGTCCTTAAGTGGTCAAACTATATCATAAGATCCTGCAGCTCAGCTAAGTGGTCCTTTTTGGCCATTTTGCAGTGTCCTGATTGTCACTCCAATAGGACAACTTGGTTACCACCTGGGAATAAGTAAGGTAAAGAAGGGAAACTACATTAAACCAAGGGGAATGAGATGGAAGCTACAGGCTGGCAACACGTACATATAAATGCTTTAAATTGTGAACAATAGTTGGCTTAACCACTTCAGCCACGGAAGGTTTTACCCCCTTCCTGACCAGAGCACTTTTTACAATTTGGCACTGCATCGCTTTAAAAGCTAATTGCGCGGTCATGCAATGTTGTACCCAAACAAAATTTGCATCCTTTTCTTCCCACAAATAGAGCTTTATTTTGATGGTATTTGATCACCTCCGCAGTTTTTATTTTTTGCGCTATAAACGGAAAAAAAACGAAAATTTTGAAAACAAATGATATTTTCAACTTTTTCTTATAAAAAAATCCAATAAACTATATTTTAATCATACATTTAGGCTAAAATGTATTCGACCACATGTCTTTGGTAAAAAAAAAAGTCAATAAGCGTATATTTATTGGTTTGCGCAAAAGTTATAGCGTCTACAAACTAGGGTACATTTTCTGGAATTTACACAGCTTTTAGTTTATGACTGCCTATCTCATTTCTTGAGGTGCTAAAATGGCAGGGCAGGGCAGTACAACCCCCCCCCCCCAATGACCCCATTTTGGAAAGTAGACACCCCAAGGAAATTACTGAGAGACATGTTGAGCCCATTGAATATTTTATTTTTTGTCCCAAGTGATTGAATAATGACAAAAAAAAATATTTTACAAAAAGTTGTCACTAAATGATATATTGCTCACACATGACATGGTTATACGCAGAATTGCACCCCAAAATACATTTTGCTGCTTCTCCTCAGTATGGGGATACCACATGTGTGGGACTTTTTGGGAGCCTAGCCGCGTACGGGGCGCCCGAAAACCAATCACCGCCTTCAGGATTTTTAAGGGCGTAAATTTTTGATTTCACTCATCACTACCTATCACAGTTTTGAAGGCCATAAAATGCTAAGATGGCACAACCCCCCCAAATGACCCCATTTTGGAAAGTAGACACCCCAAGCTATTTGCTGAGAGGCATGTTGAGTCCATGGAATATTTTATATTTTGCCACAGATTGCGGGAAAATGTCAAACTTTTTTTTTTTTTCACAAAGTTGTCACTAAATGATATAATGCTCAAACATGCCATGGAAATATGTGGAATTGCACCCCAAAATACATTCTGCTGCTTCTCTTGAGTATGAGGATACCACAGGTGTGGGACTTCTTGGGAGCCTAGCTGCGTACGGGGTCCCGAAAACCAAGCACCGCCTTCAGGATTTCTAAGGGCGTAAATTTTTTATTTCACTCCTCACTGCCTATCACAGTTTTGAAGGCCATAAAATGCCCAGATGGCACAACCCCCCCCCAAATGACCCCATTTTGGAAAGTAGACACCCCAAGCTATTTTCTGAGAGGCATGGTGAGTATTTTGCAGCTCTCATTTGTTTTTGAAAATGAAGAAATAAAAGAAAAATTTATTTTTTTTTTCTTTTTTCAATTTTCAAAACTTTGTGACAAAAAGCGAGGTCTGCAAAATACTCACCATACCTCTCAGCAAATAGCTTGGGGTGTCTACTTTCCAAAATGGGGTCATTTGGGGGGGTTGTGCCATCTGGGCATTCCATGGCCTCCGAAACTATGATAGGCAGTGAGGAGTGAAATCAAAAATTTACACCCTTAGAAACCCTGAAGGTGGTGCTTGGTTTTCGGGGTCCCGTACGCGGCTAGGCTCCCAAAAAGTCTCATACATGTGGTATCCCCATACTCAGGAGAAGCAACAGAATGTATTTTGGGGTGTAATTTTACATATGCCCATGGCATGTTTGAGCAATATATCATTTAGTGACAACTTTGTGCAAAAAAAAATTTGTCTTTTTCCCGCAACTTGTGTCACAATATAAAATATTCCATGGACTCGACATGCCTCTCAGCAAATATCTTGGATCTTGGGGTGTCTACTTTCCAAAATGGGGTCATTTGGGGGGCTTGAACTGTCTTGGCATTTTATGCATAACATTTAGAAGCTTATGCTACACATCACCCACTCTGCAAGACAAAGCCCTTTCTGACACTTTTTATTTACATGAAAAAATATTTTTTTTTCAAGAAAATTACTTTGAACCCCCAAACATTATATTTTTTTTTTTAAGCAAAGGCCCTACAGATTAAAATGGTGGGTGTTTCATTTTTTTTTTCACACAGTATTTGCGCAGCGATTTTTCAAACGCATTTTTTTCGGGAAAAAACACACTTTTTTTATTTTAATGCACTAAAACACACTATATTGCCCAAATGTTTGATGTAATAAAAAAGATGATCTTAGGCCGAGTACATGGATACCAAACACGACATGCTTTAAAATTGCGCACAAACGTGCAGTGGCGACAAACTACATACATTTTTAAAAGCCTTTACAGGTTACCAATTTAGATTTACAGAGGAGGTCTACTGCTAAAATTACTTCCCTCGATCTGACCTTCGCGGTAATGCCTCACATGCATGGTGCAATTGCTGTTTACATTTGACGCCAGACCGACGCTTGCGTTCGCCTTTGCGTCAGAGCAGGGGGGTACAGGGGTGATTTTTTTTTCTTTATTATTTCTTTTGCTTTTTTATCTTATTTTTAAACTGTTCCTTTCATTTTTTTATCATTTTTATTGTTATCTCAGGGAATGTAAATATCCCCTATGATAGCAATAGGTAATGACAGGTACTCTTTTTTGAAAAAATTATGGTCTATTAGACCCTATATCTCTCCTCTGCCCTCAAAGCATCTGACCACACCAAGATCGGTGTGATAAAATGCTTTCCCAATTTCCCAATGGCGCTGTTTACATCCGGCGAAATCTAAGTCATGAAATGCTCGTAGCTTCCGGTTTCTTAGGCCATAGAGATGATTGGAGCCATTCTGGTCTCTGATCAGCTCTATGGACAGCTGGCCAAATCACCAGCTGCATTCTTGGGTTCCCTGTTTAGACAGGAGAGCCAGAGAAAACCCTGGAAGACGGTTGGGGGGGACATTCCCTCCTACTGCTTGTAAAAGCAGTCTAGAGGCTAATTAGCTGCTAGGATTGCTTTTACATGAAAGCCGACCGCTGGCTGAAAAGAATGATACCAAGATGATACCTAAACCTGCAGGCATCATTCTGGTATAACCACTCAAAGTTCAGCAACATACCAGTACGTTGCTGGTCCTTGTTGGGCATATATTGTAATCTTTTTTTTCATGCAGCCTGTGGGCTAAATGAAAAAAGAGATTGATCGGTGGGTATGCCCACCATTAGAATACCCCCCTTCATCCACCCACTTCTAATGATGGGCATACATGCACCATTTATATAAGCCGAAGCATGGGGGCATCTGCCCCAAAAGTTAAGAGCAAATCACTCCTCCGCCCCTGCTGCCCCCATGCTTCAGCATATATGCTCTTTTTTTAACCGTGGTGGTGAAATCACCTCCTACATCGCTGGAGTCACGGCTTTATGTATCGTGGGAGCAAACACTGTTGCTGTCAAGATAAATAAATCCACGCTGCAACTGAATAACGTACCTGCTAAGCAAATGATGGTTAACAATAACACAAAGTAGCATTACAGTATAACAGTAAGACTTACCATACCTGCAAAGCAAATACAAAAAAAGGTAAAAAATAAAACATTTTTTAAAGCAACCTATACCTAAAATATATATATGCCGAAGCATGGGGGCATCCACCCGCAAAAGGTAGGAGCAAATCGCTCCTCGGCCCCTGCTGCCCCATGCTTCGGCATATATGCTGAAGTATGCAACTGTGGTGGTGAAATCACCTCCGACAGCGCTGGAGTCACTGCTTTATGTATCGTGGGAGCAAACGTTGTTGCTGTCAAGATAAACAAATCCGCGCTGCAGCTGAATGGCGTACCTGAAAACAAAAAAATGGTTAACAATAAAACACAGTAAACAGTAAAGTATAAAAAAATTACATACCTTAAAAGCAAACATAATAAAACATAACAACAATAAAACATTGTAGAATAGAATACAGTAAAAAAGAGCAGAACAATAGAGAGAGAATAGAGAGAGAAAACAATAAAACAACAACTATTTTTATTTTTTTTATTTTATATTTTTTTTGTGTATTTTTTTTTTTACTTTTTTTTATAACTGTAACTTTTGTAACTGTAACCGGTTCCAGGTTTGGGTCTCTCAAAATGCGATGACATCTTGGGAGACCCTGTGAAAGTGTGCCTAGTCTGTGCAATCATGTACCCTAGCTAAAACTTAACTAGTGTATGGTAGCGCTCAAAACATTCACCAATGCAAAGACCAGGATTGTCAGGACAGAAGGGACAATAGTAGCGGGTGTCACGCCTATATCTGCGCTTTCTGCAGACACAATTTTCTTTGGGGGCTCGTTGGGTAGAGGTACGCGGGAGGACATAAGGAAAATGCCTCTCATGCAGCCGGTTTACTGCATTTGGATTGGGAAGGTGAGGTGGAGCACCGTCTGGAAACAGAAGGGCTCTGACAATCTCTTCCTGGAATTTAAGGAAGGATCCAGTCCATTCTGAAGTTCTGTATAGCACATGAGCGTTCAGCAAAGCCAATGGAAATAAGTATTCAGGCACTTTTTTATATCAGCATCTGGCCTTACGGAAGACTAGGTACGGTGCCAACAACTGGTCATTGAGGTCCACCCCTCCCATATTTTGGTTATATTCGTGGACACAGAGGGGTTTCTCCACAACACCAGTCGCTGTAGTAATTTGGACCGTCGTGTCTGCATGAAGGGAGGTAAGAATGAAAACATTCTTATTATCCCTCCACTTCATAGCGAGCAAATTATTACACTGCATGCAGGCTCTCTCCCCCAGCCTAAGATGGGAATCTACAAGCTGCTGGGGAAACCCTCGGCGATTAGGTCGCACGGTGCCACATGCTTCAATCTGATGATCAAAAAGGTGACTAAAAAGTTGCATAAGTCGAATAAGGGTGACACCAAGTCCCACACAATCTTGCCAGCGCTTCCTATGTAGTCAGGGCAGTTTGTCGGCTCTACGTGGCTATCTTTTCCCTCATAACCATAAAACTACATGTATAGCCTGTGGCTCTGTCACAGAGTTTATACATCTTGACTCTGTATCTGGCACGCTTGCTGTGAAGGTACTGTTTGAATAACAAGCGGCCAGAAAACTTAATCAGGGACTCATCAACGCAGACAACTTAATGGGGAGTAAACAAGTCTGCAAAACATTGGTTGAAGTGGTTTACGAGGGGCCGAATTTTGTAGAGCCGATCGTATTCAGGGTCTCCCCGAGGATGACAGAGTTCATTGTTGTTGAAGTGCATGAACCGCACAATCTGCTCGTATCCTGCCCTGGCCATGGAGGCAGAGAACACGGGCATATGGTGAATTTGGTCAGTGGACCAATATGACCACAACTCACTCTTTTTGGTTATGCCCATGAGGAGGGAAAGGCCCAGAAAGATCTTAAATTCGGAAACCGTAACTGGTTTCCAATCTCTGGCAAGGGAGGACTGGGGAATAGTGGTGATGTGTTTACCACCGTACAAATTGCTTTGATCCACAATAGATCTATAGAGATCTTCGGTGAAAAACAGCGAATAAAAATCAAGTGACGTAAAATCAACTGTTTCCACCTGAATGCCGGGTTGGTCAGTGAATGGGGGAAGTACTGCAGTGCTGGATGTACGACCAGGGTGTACTAGGCCGCTGGTGCTTTCCAGTTCACCAGAAGGAATAGCGGCGCTAGTACTTCTCTGCTCCATACGAGGAACCTGCGGTTCCTGCACCTCAACAACAGCAGAAGAAGATTGGGGTCTGGTAGGCCTGACCTTGGCAGGGACCACAACTCTGTCATCAGAGCTATTTGTCATGGGGCCGCTGCTGTCTACAGGTTCATATTCTGAGCCTGAATCTGACAGATGAGTGATTTCCTCTTCACTATCTGTCATGCTCAGAAACGAGTAGGCCTCTTCACTAGTGTACCTTTGATTTGCCATTTTGGGCTGTAAATTTAGTGGTACACTAGTGAGACTCACAGGCAAAAAAGCTCCTGACTGTTAGCGACTGTATCAAAATGCTACCAAAAAACTTATGTGTGTTTAGTGTTTTGTAAGTGACAGTGATCGATTGATACTGCACTTGGGTGGGCTGGGCTGGGCTGGGCAGAGTGGCTAAATGCAGGTGCTAGCAGGTATCTGGGCTGATCCCGCTAACACTGCATTTTTGGGAACCCTAAACTGCTGGGGACGCTAGTATAGATCTGATCGGATCAGATATTGATCCGTTCAGATACTATACCACTAAGGGAGGTGTATGCTGTGTGCGTGGGTGTTAGCGGTACTGGCACTAACCTGATTCTGCCAGGGGCGACGCAGACTCTATCTTACCCTAAAACTTAACTTATATCACCGGTGGGCGATTAGGGGGTTAAACCTTTATTAGGTAATAAACGGCGGGTGCCCTGAAACTATAATAAACAAACTAACTAACCAGCGTCACCCGTAACAGTTATACGGTGATCACTGGTGAAAGGGTTAACTAGGGGGCAATCAGGGGGTTAATACCTTTACTAGGTAGTATATGGGGGTGCCTGACGCTATAAAAAGCTGACGGTGAACCTAAATACCGTATTTATCGGCGTATAACACGCACCGGCGTATAACACGCACCCCAATTTAGGAGGGAATTTTAAGGAAAAAAAACTTTTAGGAGGGAAGTTGAAGGGAAAAAAACTTACATTTAAATGCCCTTCATTGCAACCTTGTCAGTGCAGCCATGTCAGTGCAGCCTTGTCAGTGCAGCCTTGTCAGTGCAGCCTTCCCCAGTGCAGCCTTGTCAGTGCAGCCTTGTCAGTGCAGCCTTCCCCAGTGCAGCCTTGTCAGTGCAGCCTTGTCAGTGCAGCCTTCCCCAGTGCAGCCTTGTCAGTGCAGCCTTGTCAGTGCAGCCTTCCCCAGTGCAGCCTTGTCAGTGCAGCCTTGTCAGTGCAGCCTTCCCCAGTGCAGCCTTGTCAGTGCAGCCTTGTCAGTGCAGCCTTCCCCAGTGCAGCCTTGTCAGTGCAGCCTTCCCCAGTGCAGCCTTGTCAGTGCAGCCTTCCCCAGTGCAGCCTTCCCCAGTGCAGCCTTCCCCAGTGCAGCCTTGTCAGTGCAGCCTTCCCTAGTGCAGCCTTGTCAGTGCAGCCTTCCCCAGTGCAGCCTTGTCAGTGCAGCCTTCCCCAGTGCAGCCTTGTCAGTGCAGCCTTCCCCAGTGCAGCCTTGTCAGTGCAGCCTTCCCCAGTGCAGCCTTGCCCCAGTGCAGCCTTGCCCCAGTGCAGCCTGGGATCCCCTGTCCCTGCTTCCAGGGCTTCAAAATCGCGGTCCGCGATTTGAAAATGGCGCCGCCGGCGCCGAAGTACACAGAGCCGGTCCTCGGCTCTTTCCGGCGGCTCTCGTTTACTTTCGGCTCCACTCGTAGTCCCGAGCGGAGCTATCCGAGTAGGTTCGGATAGCTCCGCTCGGGACTACGAGTGGAGCCGAAAGTAAACGAGAGCCGCCGGAAAGAGCCGAGGACCGGCTCTGTGTACTTCGGCGCCGGCGGCGCCATTTTCAAATCGCGGTCCGCGATTTTGAAATTTGGACAGCTCGGGATCGGCGGGGATCGGCGTATAACACGCACCTGCGACTTTCCCCTGATTTTAAGGGGAAAAAAGTGCGTGTTATACGCCGATAAATACGGTACTTACCTCCCTAACTAGCGTCACCTGTGACACTAATACAGTGATCAGAAGAACGATCGCTTAGTGACACTGGCAACGGGGGGTGATCACGGGGTTAAAACTTTATTAGGGGGTACCCTAGACCTAAAGGGGCCTAACACTAACTGCCCTACCACTTATAACTGTCACAAACTTACACCAATGCAATAATCAGAAAATAAAACTGCTATTGGTTTCACCGTGACAGGGGATAGAGGGGGGTGATCGGGGGGGGGGATGGGGGTGAAAAGTGTTCCTGCGTGTTCTACTGGAAGTGTAGTGTTGGTGCAAACTTATTGTGATGTCTTCTCTCCTCAGCGCCGGAACGAAAAGACCGACTCGAGGAGAGATGACATCACTTCCTCTGCCGCTGTTTACATTACAGCAGCAGAGGAAGCCTGTCATTCGCTAGGAGCGATCGTGAGGGGGTGGCCATGAATCAGTGACCTCCCCCTCACCTCTGATTGCCCCTGACGAGAATCCGACCGCCGCAGGCACCGGGGGGTCCGATAGGATAGGAAATGACACCCCACTGCGCTTATGGACAAACTAAAAAATATTATTACTGATAAATAGTGATATTTACAGCTGCCAACTAGTGTAAAGGTAATTTGAATAAAGTGAACAATCTTCAATAGAAGTAGTGGCGCTAAATAGCAAAAAAGTGGGTCTATAAACAGAGTAAGTGTTAACCTTCTCTCAGCTAATAGTGGGAAAAAAAATTATATATATAAATGGTGGTAATCCAATAAACCCTCCCCTTTGCAGGTGGGGATCAAAGTAATCACATAGTGGCATAAAATAAACGATTAAACATACGAATAGTGACAATAGTTCATGAAAAATCAGTGATAAAAAAAATAACAAAAAAACTAAATATAAAAAATGGATGAAACCAAGTCCATGCAGAATATTTAGTGCCAGTAAAGTGGATGAAAAAAACTTTTCAAGCAGTAAATTATCTTCCACCACACCATCAGTGATCGTGATCCACTCTTATGGAGCCACACTCACCGGAAAAATATGCCTTGCACTCTCATGCTCGGCCAATAAGCAGGAGTATAGCCACTCAGGGGCTAACCAAAGCAAATGAGACTGTATTGCAGCAGAAGGTGTCCTTCAGTCAGCAGCGCTTATCCATCATAACCACATGAAAGAAATGATAATACCTCCCATAGTGTGATAACGTATAAACATGTATTAAAAAGTGCTTGCAAATCCTCAGTCATTGTACTCACATAAATAGGTTAAAAACCAAGCATGAACAAGTGATGTTATGGCTGTGGTGTTGAATAATGGTCACGGCGGACCCGGGATGCAGTGTTAACCTCACCCTTATCCCCTCGTTGGATCCTCAGCAGCGCGAGGAGATTGCCGCCAACCCACGGATGACACTAACAGCTCAGTACAACACGTCACAAGTAGATCTTGGATGATAGGTTGCCGTACAGCCCCGCCTCAGACATGTTTTGTCACGTTTGACTTCTTCACAGGATTGCTGCTCAGTAGATTGCTTTAAAAAAGGCCTGGATTATTTCCTAAATGTACATAATAAACTGGGTACTAACATTTATAGGTAAAGTTGATCCAGGGAAAATCTGTTTGCCTCTCGGGGGATCAGGAAGGTATATTTTCCTCTGTTGTAGCAAATTGGAGCATGCTTTACTGGGGTTTTTCGCCTTCCTCTGGATCAACTGAGGGTGAAGGATTGTGTATATGGGATTGTATTTTTTTTTGGTTGAACTAGACGGACTTGTGTCTTTTTTCAACCTGACTAACTATTTAACTACAAAATGTATTCAAAAGAAGGAAACATGGACTTTAGAGGCACATCTGTAGCATTGAAGTACAAAATGAACTTTTATTTATCTTTAAAATTCACATTATTGTCATATTATGTCAATAATGTGAATTTTAAAGATAAATAAAAGTTCATTTTGTACTTCAATGCTACAGATGTGCCTCTAAAGTCCATGTTTCCTTCTTTTGAATTCATTTTGCAATACATTAAGGATGTTGACACACTTACACCTATCTGTATCCACAACGCCATCTTGTAGTGATACATTTAAATTGAAATTTCAACTATATAACTAAGAATCTGACCACACCAAGTAGGAGAACATACCGTGGTCAGTTCCCTAGCTATGCTGGGAACTCAGCCTGCTCTCCTCTAATGATCAGACTTGTCCTGGCACCCACCCTTCCCAACCTGCACAACCTTTCACTGGAAAGCTCAGTGTGCTGCTGCTTCTCCTCCTCCCCCAGCTCTTATGCAGCTAAGAACAGAAGGAATGTGATCACTTATTAAAAAAGGAAAAAAGGTATTTAGAATGTTTTTTTTCTATGTATACACAAATGTTTTGCCTTTAATTTCTATTTTAAACTGAATGGGTTGTTTTACAAGGTTTACAATCACTTTAATACTATTAAAAGTGAAACTGCATTGTGAGTATCTTTAAAATTGTAATTGATCCTCAGTTGTTTTAAGCCCTTGTAACACCCTTGGTCCCTTGGGCATGTCATAGAACCAAAGTTTGAGAGGCAGAGACAGGGGCAGATGTCATATGATCCCCTTTCCAGCTATACATGTCCTCCTAAAAGTGACATGCACCACCTCATCTCTCTCTCTCTCTCTCTCTGCCTCCTGCCAAGTAAACAATTGATTTTCAACTTTGTCATTCCTATTGAATTAAACGATTTAAATAAATGTTCCCTCTTTACAAACGGTCAAACAATGAAAAATAGAACCTAAATACTATGCTAAATATCATCCTCCACACTGCAGCACAATCACTCTGCTCAGACTGTAATAGCACAAGGAGAGGAGAGACACACAGAGCAACAGGGAGAGGACATACCCCCTTTTTCAAAATATTACTGAGAGGCTCCTGCATCTGTCTTCTCAGCATAGCCTGTCACTCAAAAAAAGGGAGGGCTGACACCATATATTTCCAGGTGTCATCTTTACTCTGTTTAGAAGAGCAGGGAGTATTGCTACATAGCAGGAGCATGCCAAGACTAAGCTTAAATGCCTAGTGCAGTTAAGCTTTAAAGTACTGTAGGGGTCCTAAATAACAAACCTTTAAAAAAAACACACACACAAACTGGTCTAAGAACTGCATTTACAGCTTTATCTATTTTTATTCATAGGGTGCAAACCAGTTTTTGCTGAATATAATTGAGGGGTTATTATAAGAAGAGTGGCTGACATTACCATCAGATCACTGTCTACGCATTTAAATATAGCATAATCCGCATTTCATCTAAAGGTCATACGACCTGAGTTTATTAGCTATGTGAATGACACATGTTTTACCTTTTTAAAACCATTACAGAATGTTTTAAATGTGCATCACCTGGTTATTGCATTTAGAAAATAGAGTAATTATGAGCTGTCATATAGGTGAGATTATATATGGTAACTGTTAATTTGACTGCATTCCCTTTAGAACATTCATATTCTCAGATTTTAATAACAAAAAATAAACTTTATTATCCCATTTAGTGAAATAAAACTATCTACTTTAATAATATGAATGAATTAGACTTTCTTGCAATCCCCTCCAATATTATACATGCATTATACATACGTTTGTCCCTACCCCCCTCACGCATCAGCTGAGGATGTACACATGCCGGTCATAGTTTACTTAGCCAGTGCCTGGACATGTCTTCTGACTAGTGTTGGACGAGCGGTAGGACTGAGCATACGCTCGGCCCGAACATTGCCGTTTGGTGAACACCCAAATTTGCTGACATCCCACCGAGCACCCCACAATGCACTGCGTGCTGCACAGTGCATTTTAAGCCCTGATTGGCTGAACCAATGCACCTGACTGCTGGCTTTACCCAAGTAGGGAACAGTGAATAGTTGGTTGTCAGGAGCGGGCCGGGAAGCTGGCCACTGCGTCCTTAACAAAGGATGAGTCATCATCTGTCAACAAGCTTTCCCGCTGACGGCTGAATAAAAAAAACATTGCCGGCAATACAAAAATGTAAACATAAACACTGTGAGGGATCCCCCTCAATCCATATCAGGACCCTGTGGGTCTGTTGGATTGTGGATCTTAAGGGAAACCCCACACACAAAAAAATAAAAATGGTGTGGGGTCCCTCCAAAAATCCACACCAGACACTTATGTATGCTAAAGATTTTGAGGGGAACCCCCATGCCAAACTTTTTTGAAAAATGGCATGGGTCTCCCAAAATCTATACAGACCCTTATCTGAGCATGTAGCCTAGCAGGCTAGGAAAAGGGGGGATGAGTGAGTGCCCCCCCTCCTGAACCATACCAGGCTACATGCCCTCAACATGGGGGGGTGCTTTGGGGCAGGGGGGCTCTTCCCCACAACCCTGAGCTGTGGTTGTGGGGGTTTGTGGGCAGGGGGCTTATCGAAATCTGGAAGCCCCCTTTAACAAGGATGTACCCCTACTCATTCACCATAAACAGTCTCAAAAATAAATAAAAACACACACACAGTTTTTGGCGATTCCTTTATTATTATTTTAAATATGAAATAAAATAATAAATTATAAAAATAATAAAATAATAAATAATTAAATAAGATTAAATCTTAAAATTAATTAATGCTCGCCTACAGGATTTCTCCAGAGCTTCTCCCATCCTTTGGAACTCCCTACCCCAATCTGTCTGACTGTCCCCTAATCACTACCCATCACTACTTCATTATGACAAACTCCCAGAATGGGGCATGAAACTGCATTAAATGCATCTATTTGTATCCTTCCATATCCAGATTGGGACAAAAACCCTTCCCCTCATCTTCAGCTCCACCACGTGAGGGGGTTGGGGGTTGTATTTCTCAGAAAACACTCTGTAAAACTGATGGACTAATGGGCATTTTTTTACACATATTAGAGAAGAAAAAGAAGAGAGAATCCTCCTTTATGGATGGCTCCAGCCATTTTAATGGTACTGTGCCAGTGCTAAGAGCATAAGTGGGGGAGCTAAGTCCTGGATCTCTTATTATAACCCCTTCCCGCCGACCGAACGCACATATGCGTCCTCGGCTTTCCGGGGTTATACCGGGATGATGCCCGCAGCTGCAGGCATCATCCCGGTACCGTTGTTTTCAGCGGGCGATCGGCTACCCGAATATAACAACCAATGCGGCTAAAAGCCGCTCGGCTGTTATACCGGAGGAGCGGGAGGGGACATCCCCCCCCTCCCGCCGCCTCCCGCCGCTGTTACCGGGCCTCCCGTGCGATCAGGAGGCCCGGTGTCCATTCGGGAATCTCCGGCGGCTGGGGGCGGGCTGGAACGAAGCTGTGAGCGGCTTCGTTCCAGCCTTCTAATTGTAAACGCGGAAGCGACGTCATGACGTCACTTCCCGTTTACTCGGCTGCCAATGGCGCCGAATTTAAAAAAGTACACAGTATTCAGAATCGCCGTTTTCGGCGATCTGAATACTTTGAAGTGTAAAGGAGGGATGGGGGGTCTTTTAGACCCCCCATCCCTCCATAAAGAGTACCTGTCACCACATATTACTGTCACAAGGGATGTTTACATTGCTTGTGACAGCAATAAAAGTAAAAAAAAAAAAAAAATTTTTAAACACAATTTATAAAAGTACAAAAATAAATAAAATAAATAAATAAATAAATAAAAAAAATTTTTTAAAGCGCCCCCGTCCCCGCGAGCTCGCGCAGCGAAGAAAACGCATACGGAAGTCACGCCCGCATATGTAAACGGTATTCAAACCACACATGTGAGGTATCGCCGCGATCGTCAGAGCGAGAGCAATAATTCTAGCCCTAGACCTCCTCTGTAGCTCAAACCTGGTAACCGTAAAAAATTTTTAAAGCGTCGCCTATGGAAATTCATAGGTACCGTAGTTCGTCGCCATTCCACGAGTGCGTGCAATTATAAAGGGTGACATGTTTGGTATCTATTTACTCGGCGTAACATCATCTTTCACATTATACAAAAAAATTGGGGTAACTTTACTGTTTGGATTTTTTAAAATTCATGAAATTGTCACTTTTCCAAAAATTTGCGTTTAAAACACCGCTGCACAAATACCGTGTGATAAAAAATATTGCAACAATCGCCATTTTATTCTTTAGACTCTCTTCTAAAAAAATATATATAATGTTTGGGGGTTCTAAGTAATTTTCTAGCAAAAAATACGGATTTTAACTTGTAAACACCAAATTTCAAAAATAGGCTTAGTCATGAAAGGGATAATAAAAGCAGACACAGTGAGGTTAATTTACTAAAGGCAAGCAGACTACACTTTGTAAAGTGCAGTTGTGCTCTACCAGTGCAGTTGCTCCAGAGCTTGGTAAATGCGCAGAAACTATGCTGACTTCCATCATCCAATCATGTGCAAGCAAAAATACAACTTTTTTAAATTTTCTTTGCACGTGATTGGGTATTTTTTGCATAGTAAAGCTTTGCCTCTTTGACTAAGCTCTGGAGCAACTGCACTTGCAGAGGTCAAATGCACTTAGCAAAGTGCACAATCTATTTATCTTTAGTAAAGCAACTCCTCTATGTCAAGAAGTGCTTAGTCAGAAAATGAAAAAGAATGTTCTATAGTAAACGGCAACACAAAATAAAAAATGTTATATAGTAAGAAATCAGTTTGGCACAGTGGCCAGAGAAAAGCAGCAGTGCACATAGAACATACTATGTACGCCCTAAAGAAGCTTGATTAAATAAGTGTAATTCCTTCCCCCAGGCTTTTTTTAAATTTTATTGGAATTTTATTAGAATGACAGCACTTGACTTCCCTAAGCAAAAAGAACATATTACACTTTTATAAACCAAATTGCTGTGCTTTATAAATGTGCTGTTTTTTTTTTTCTCTCTCGCTAGCTAGATTAGAGAGTTATCACTTTTTCTACCTGGCAGTTTACATTTTCAAGCTTTTCTTTCAGAGCCCTTGCACACTGGGGCAGTTTCCAGACGCTATTGCGCTAATAATAGCGCCTGCAAACCGCCCCGAAAGTGCCGCTGCTTTCATTCCAGTGTGCAAGCCCCGAGGGCTTGCACACTGGAGCGATGCGCTGGCAGGACGGTAAAAAAAGTCCTGCCAGCAGCATCTTCGGAGCGGTGAAGGAGCGGTGTGTATACCGCTCCTTTACCGCTCCTGCCCATTGAAATCAATGGGACGGCGCGGCTATACCGCTGGCAAAGCGCCTCTGCAGAGGTGCTTTGCGGTGGTATTTAACCCTTTCTCGGCCGCTAGCGGTCTCATGCTGTAAATCCATCCTCACTTTAACCAGCAATACAGATCCTCATCAATCCAAATTAATGACATCTACCAATTCACCAAAAGAAAAAACTTGCTAACCTGCTGACAAAACGGCATCCAGATAGTCACAGAATCATTGTCAAGTTAACCAACACATTGACATTGCTGAATTTGACCTGGGAATTAGGTTTTAAAAACCCCTGGACACAAAAGGCAAATTACAAAAAATCCATACCACAAAGCCAGTTCTTGAAGGTTTAAATAACTGAATAATAAAGCATCAGATAGGCTAAAGGATATGGCTAACAAATTAGAGAGACTATCCTGCAGATTGCTTTAACCCCTGAGATAAGACTTTTAGTGGTTAAACAAATATAGTACAAACATTCGCCTCAATCATGGAATATTTAAACCAAGAAGAGGGCATTGCGGTGGTGTGATCTGGCAATGATGGGGTGGAGATGCTTCTACACCAGGGATATGCAATTAGCGGACCTCCAGCTGTTGCAAAACTACAAGTCCCATCATGCCTCTGCCTTTGGGTGTCATGCTTGTGGCTGTCAGAGTCTTGCTATGCCTCATGGGACTTGTAGTTCTGCAACAGCTGGAGGTCCGCTAATTGCATATCCCTGTTCTACACCAAGCTCTGCACCAACACATCAGATTTCAGGAAAAGTCAAGCTAGCAAAAAGGGCCCCTGTTTTCCAGACTGTCAACAGGAAGACCCAAAGAGAGATAGTCGTGGGAGAGATGCACCAGCTTCATCTATCACCACTAGTTTTGGCTGAATGGTTTGGCCCGAGCATGAATTTGGGCCAAACATTGACTGCTCACCCATTCCACGAAGACCCAAATTGTCAGGGCGTTCGACAATTTGTTCGGCCTGCCAAGTGGCCAGCAATGCACTTCATGCTGCACAGTGCATTGGAAGCCCTGAGTGGCTAAAGCAATGAAGGATTTGCCCAATCAGGGCACAGAACACTGCCAGAGTCATGATTGGAGAAAGTAATGATGAATATGCCCAATCATAGTTCATTGCTTATAGACCCACCCCCCTCCATAAAAGTATCCTTCCCATAACAGCCATTTGCAGTGTGCTATTGGTGTGAAGATTAGGGATGAGCTGAACACCCCCCGGTTCGGTTCGCAGCAGAACTTGCGAACAGGCAAAAAATTTGTTTGAACACGCAAACATCGTTAAAGTCTATGGGACCTGGGTGACCCCGCCCCCTCTGACAACACAGGGGAAAGCCACAGGGAAGTTCCCCGTGCATCAGAGGAGGGCGGGGTCACAGGGTGGCCCCACCCTCTGTTATATAAGAAATGTCAGAAGAACCGAAGCGTCACATGATGGAAGACTCCCACTGAGACCGATCGTGCGGACGGAGCGAAGAAGAAGCCTGGAGGAAGATGCGGGACGAGCAGAGGAAGAAGAAGATGGAGAAGAAGAAGATGAAGAAGAAGATGGAGGAAGAAGAAGAACACTGAAGGAAGACCAGAAGAAAGAAGATGAAAGAAGAAGAAATTAATAAAAGACTTTATTAAGGACTCAAAAACTGTCTCTTGTGTTTTTTAACCTTTTTGACACTTTTTTGTGAAATGGTAGGGGTACATTTGTACCCCATTACCAATTCACATGGGGGGCGGGATCTGGGGTTCCCCTTGTTAAAGGGGGCTTTCAAATTCTGATAAGCCCCCTACTGGCAGACCCTCACAACCACCGGGCAAGGTTTGTGGGGATGAGGCCCTTCTCCCCATCAACATGGGGACAAGGTGCTTTGGGGGGCTACCTCAAAGCACCCTCCCAATGTTGAGGGCATGTGGCCTGGTACAGTTCAGGAGGGGGGGCACTCTATCATCCCCCCTCTTTTCCTGTGGCCTGCCAGGTTGCATGCTCGGATAAGGGTCTGGTATGGATTTTTGGGGGGACCCCATGCCATTTTTTTTTTAATTTTGGTACGTGTTCCCCTTAAAATCCATACCAGATCTGATGGGTCTGGTATGGACTTTGAGGGGGACTCCCACGCCATTCTTTTTAAAATTTTGGCACAGGGTTCCCCTTAATATCCATACCAGACCTGAAGGGCCTGGTATGGAATTTAGGGGGACCCCCACACCATTTGTTTTTAAATTTTTTAAATTTTGGCGCGGGGTTCCCCTTAATATCCATACCAGACCTGAAGAGCCTGGTATGGAATTTAGGGGGACCCCCACGCATTTTTTTTAATTTTGGTTTGGGGTTCCCCTGTGGGGAAATCTCATGCTGTTTTTATCAATGAACTTTTATGTGTATTGTTGGACAGACAATTCATTAATAGCCGCAAGTAGTTTTAAATGACTTTTTTTTCCTTTGAAATGTCATTTTGCTGTCAGACTGTTCTAAACACGGGAAACATGCGCCCCTTTACAGGCATACTATAGACACCCCCCAGGTATGAAATTTAAAGGAATATTACACTTTTATTGTTTCATTTTAAGCATTATTAAAATCACTGCTCCCGAAAAAACGGCCATTTTTAAAACTTCTTTTTGCATTGATACATGTCCCCTGGGGCAGGACCCAGGTCCCCAAACACTTTTTATGACAATACCATGCATATAAGCCTTTAAAATTAGCACTTTTGATTTCTCCCATAGACTTTTAAAGGGTGTTCAGCGGCTTTTGAATTTTCCACGAACATCCCAAATTGTTCGCTGTTCGGCGAACTGGAGAACAGCCAATGTTCGAGTCGAACTCATGTTCGACCCGAACATAAAGCCCATCCCTAGTGGAGATAGATAGAACATGGCTCTGTTCATTGTTACTAGCAGTTAGTGTGATATTGTGATTCTATTGTGAGTGTAGAGTGCCAATTTAGTGTGAATCTAATGTAAGTGCAGTGTGAGTTTAATGCGACCATTCATTTTTACTTTAGTGTCAGTTTAGTGTTTCAGGGCAGGTTTACTGCAGTATATTGAACTACGTTAGTGCCCATTTACTGCAATATATTGAGGTGCGTCGGGACACATGTACAGCAGTAAATTGTGATGCATTACTGCACGTTTACTGCAGTATATTGATGTGCGTTAGTGCATGTTTACTGCAGTATATTGACATGTGTTAGTGCACATTTACTGCAATAAATTGAGGTGCGTCGGGGCACATGTACTGCAGTAAATTGCGATGCATTACTGCACATTTACTGCAGTATATTGACGTGCATTAGTGCATGTTTACTCCAGTATATTGAGGTGTATTAGTGTACGTGTACTACAATATATTGGGGTGCGTTACTGCACGCTTACTGCAGTATATTGACATGCGTCAGTGCAGTTTTACTGCATTATTGAAGTGCATCAGTGCAGTTTTACTGCAGTATAAGGATGGGCGAACAGTTCGGCACGAGCATGAGTTCGAGCCAAACATTGGCTGTTTGCCTGTTTGATGAACACCCAAATTATCGGGGCATTTTACCGTTAGTTTGGCCCGCCGAATGATCACAATGCACTGCGCCACCACACAGGGCATTGGAATCCCTGATTGGCTGAAGCAATGCAAGCTTTGCCCAATCAGGGCACATAGCACTGTCAGAGCCATCTTTGGATGCTGTCATGATGACTCTAGCCAATCATGGCTCAATGCTCTAAGTCCCGCCCCACACTATAAAAGTGTTTTTTTAAATAGCGGCCCTTTGTAGTGCGACATCGGCATGGAGAGAGATAGAAAAGGGCTCTGTTCAGTGCTACTAGACAGTGTGCTGTAGTGTGCTATTCTGATAATATTGTCAGTAGAATATCAGTTTAGTGTGAATCTAGTGATAATTCAGTCAGTGTGAGTGTAGTGACCAGCATTCATCTTTACATTAGTGTGAATCTAGTGAAAGTTCAGTCAGTGTGAGTGTAGTGAGTGACCATTCATTTCTACTTTAGTGTCACTTTAGTGTAACTCTAGTGATAGTTCAGTCAGTGTGAGTGTTATGACCGTTTAACATAGTATATTTCAGTGTGCTATGTGCAATTTAACACAGTATATATATATATATATATATATATATATATGCATTGGTGCACATTTAATGCCGTATATTTCAATGTGTTACATGCCGTTTTAACGCGTAAATACATAAAGGTACACCCTTTTAGACAAGTCCTTTATTTAAAAAAAAATAGTCCCATGCTGTAAAGCCATCCTCACTTCAACCAGCAATACAGATCCTCATCAATCCGAATTAATGACATCTACCAATTCACCAAAAGAAAAAAACTTGCTAACCTGCTGACAAAAGGGGGCATCCAGATAGTCACAGAATCATTGTCAAGTTAAATAACACACTGACATTGCTGAATTTGACCTGGCAATTAGGTTTTAAAAATCCCTGGGCACAAAAGGTAAATGACAAAAAAGCCATACCACAAAGCCAGTTCTTGAAGGTTTAAATAACTGAATAATAAAGCATCAGATAGGCTAAAGGATATGGCTAACAAATTAGAGAGACTATCCTGCAGATTGCTTTAACCCCTGAGATAAGACTTTTAGTGGTTAAACAAATATAGTACAAACATTCGCCTCAATCATGGAATATTTAAACCAAGAAGAGGGCATTGCGGTGGTGTGATCTGGCAATGATGGGGTGGAGATGCTTCTACACCAGGGATATGCAATTAGCGGACCTCCAGCTGTTGCAAAACTACAAGTCCCATCATGCCTCTGCCTTTGGATGTCATGCTTGTGGCTGTCAGAGTCTTGCTATGCCTCATGGGACTTGTAGTTCTGCAGCAGCTGTATATTATATATATATATATATATATATATATATATATATATATATATATATATATATATATATATATATATATATATAGTAAAGTAGTGACCAGCATTCATCTTTTCATTAGCGTGAATCTAGTGATAGTTCAGTCAGTGTGAGTGTTCATCTTTACATTAGTGTGAATCTAGTGAAAGTTCAGTCGGTGTGAGTGTAGTGACCACCATTCATCTTTACATTAGTGTGAATCTAGTGAAAGTTCAGTCAGTGTGAGTGTAGTGAGTGACCATTCATTTTTACTTTAGTGTCACTTTAGTGTGACTCTAGTAATAGTTCAGTCAGTGTGAGTGTAGTGACCGTTTAACACAGTATATTTCAGTGTGCTATGTGCAATTTAACACTATATATATATATATATATATATATATATATATATATATATATATATGTGCGTTAGTGCATGTTTAACGCCGTATATTTCAGTGTGTTACATGCCGTTTAACGCAGTATATTTCAGTGTGTTACTACAAGTTTAATGCCGTATATTTCAATGCTTTATGTGCCATTTAACGCAGTATATTTCTGTGTGTTAGTGCACGTTTAACGCAGTATATTTCACTGCATTACTGCAAGTTTAATGTGGTGCATTTCAATCCGTTTTGTTCCTTTTAACGCTGTATGTATCTGTGCGTTAGTGCACATTTAGCACAGTATATTTCACTGCGTTATTGCAAATTTAACGCCATATATTTCAGTGCGTTACATGCTGTTTAACGCAATATAGTTCACATGGCATTTAACGCAGTATATTTATGTGCGTTAGTGCACGTTTAACGCAGTATATTTCAGTTCATTACTGCAAGTTTAACACTATATATTTCAGTGCATTACATACCGTGTAACGCAGTATATTTCAGTGCATTACTGAAAGTTTAACACAGTATATTTAAGTGCGTTACGTGCCATTTACCGCAGTATATTTATGAGAATTAGTGCACATTTAACGCCGTATATTTCAGTGCATTAGTGCAAATTTAACACCATATATTTCAGTGCATTACGTGACGTTTAACACAGTAAATTTCAGTACATTACTGCAAGTTTAACTCTGTCTATTTTAGTGCGTTACTTTCTGTTTTTTTTGTTTTTTTTAATCATAAATGTTTATTAAATTTCCACAAATAACATGTGAGGTAAAATTAAAACATGTCAGACAATATAATGAGGATAATGCAACATGGGTACAAAAAGTTAAACTCAAAATCATATCATGGCAGCTTCTGCTCAAGCTACAGTAAAGATTTGGGTTTAGACCTCCTCCAGAGGTAATGGCCTGTCACCCCGCACGGGTACTCACTGTGATCAGGCTCACAAACTATATTAATAATAGGTAGCCTGCCTTGGACCTTAATGAGGGTCCATGGAAATCTGATGCATATTAAGTGCTAATGGGTAAATAAAAATGGTTCAGACATGAATAGTAAACTTCACCTCTTGTACAAGTTATGTCCCAAAGACTGGTATTTCTGTGGGTGATCACTCGGTCAAGGTTGTATGATCTATTGAGCATTCCTCAATAGATTCCTCACAGCTACCGTCGGGTGTTACCACTAAATGGCCGATGTTTTAGATATACATATCACAAGTAAGTGTCATAAATGTGAGAGTGTCATAAATGTGAGGAGGCCATTTTGGATGTCCTCCGTATTTCCCAGTGTTTATGAAATATTGGGGCTCTGTGTTCCTTATAGGCGAGCATTTTTTCCATGGTGTATTGTGCATTCACTCTAGAGATTACCTCCACTATTCTTGGTAGTGTTTGGGAGTGCTATTCCTTAGCTAGTGTAATTCACGCTGCATATAGGATATGAATGACTACCTTCCTTGTGAATGGGGGAAAGTTTTCAATTCCTACACTAAGGATAGAGAGCACTGGCGTGAGGTCATGGGCAATTTCTGTACTTCTTTTGAAAGAACGTATTACTTTACAGCTCCAAAATATATGAAGTAAGCTGCCAGTAGCTTGGCATTTCTGCCAACATAGAGGAGATATTTCCAGACTCATCCTATTTAGACGTAGGGGCCTGAAATACCATCTATGGAGTAGCTTTTGTGCATTGTCCCAGTGGTCTATACACGTCGAAGATTTGCTATTGTATTTTATAGCTGTAAGCCATTGATATATGGAAAATTCTGTTTGTAATTCTACTTCCCCTTTTTCATGTTGGGTATTTTAGAGTGCATGTTTAGGCTGGTGGAGAATTTGTAGAATAGGGATTTCCCCTTTTGTTTGATTGGGTTTTTATTGATGAGATAATGCCAGAGGATTTGAGGTAGTTCTAACGGGCCAGATTTATTAGTAGGGGAGTAGTGCTCTATTTGAAATATTCTATATTTATCTAACGAGTCCTGATCGGGCAAGTCAGACGTGGAAAAATGTACCCCTTTTTTCCTCCAGGACTGGGTTGACAACCCAGGTATAAGGTGTTCATAGGTTGCTAGAGGGATCTTTATTCTGCAAAGAGGAGTATCAGTAAAATGTAGTTTAAGCAAGGCAGACCATGCTGCTACAGTAGCCTGTATTGTAGGGTAGGATGGTGTTTTTGAGTTATGGTGTAGGCAAGTCACAAGTGCCACCGCCGAGAGGTTGTGTCCCGAAGTAACTTCTCTTTCAATGCTAGACCACCGGTTGTCAGATTGTCTAGAAAACCAGTATCACATGTGGTCAAGCATCACTGCAGTGTTATGCCCCGTACACACGGTCGGATTTTCCGATGGATAATGTCCGATCGGAGCGTGTTGTCGGAAATTCCGATCGTGTGTGGGCTCCATCGGACATTTTCCATCAGATTTTCCGACACACAAAGTTTGAGAGCAGGCTATAAAATTTTCCGACAACAAAATTCAATCGCATCAATTCTGAACGTGTGTGGCCAGTTCCGACGCACAAAGTGCCATGCATGCTCAGAGGAAATTCCGAGACGGAACTGCTCGGTCTGGTAAAATTAGCGTTCGCAATGGATACGACACTTTTGTCATGGTGTAATGTTAAAAATGGTTTAATACAGCGCACTCTCTTCTTCTTTATAATGTGAGAAGACTGAAGTAGTTTTGCTGCTCATATTCACACAGACTTCTCACAAACTTCTTTCTTTATTATTTATCGGGATTCCCTCAATATATTTTGATTTGTCACATCTGACAAAATTATTTTTGGGTTGTTTTATTTTTTTTTTTATTTTAAGGCATAATTTTTTCTAATTTTTTTTTAGGTTTGTATTTTTTTAAGGCTGATCTTTGTTTTATTTTATTTTTAGTTTTACTCCAGAATATTTTTGTGTGTGTTTTGTGTGTCAAGTTACCACAACACCATTGATATCTTGTATTATTTAATCTCAAGGAGATTGTTTGGTGTTGGTGTCTCTTGTTAATTTCACATTGTACTTTAGAAATGTACCTGAATCCTCACAAACAAATTGTCCTTTTTGAAGGAAAACACACATAGGCGAGTATAATTGAAACAAAAATTCCTTTATTAAGAGCTCAGAACCAAACAAAGAGGGAGGCAACGCTGGAGAAACAGCAGAAATTGGCGTAGCCTTGGACCCCCAGGGCAGGCATCAATTCTTTAACATCAAAATTGGTGGCCTGAGGAGTCCATATGTAAGGGAGTGCAGTCTGGTCCAGAAGTCCCCGAGATCCGGAAAGCAGCAGATGACATCTGTGTCCCCAGGCTGTGGTACTACAAGACCAGACTGGACCCAGGGTCATCACTTTCTGGTCTTCTTTCCACGCTTCCTTCCTGGCTGTGGCTCTGCTGTTGGAGATGTGGCAGGAGGAGGAGTAGGACCTGGAGGAGGAGTAGTAGGACCTGGAGGAGGAGGAGGAGGAGGAGGACCATGTGTGAGGTCACAAATGTGGGTAGCAGATGTTATTTGGCCCCTCAACCCCTTATTGAGAGCTTCCAACATTAAGGACTCACACATGAGTTGTTGGCCCTCCTCCATCCGCTGCATTTTGCAGGCAATTATGCCAGCAAAGTCCTCCTCCACAGTGAAAAAGGGACATGGTTTTAGTTTTTGCATCATCAATCCCAATCATAAATTAGTACTCCAAACTAACATCTAGTTAACATCATTGATTGGACAAGCAGAAATATTTAGAGGAATGCTATACCTGGCTCAAGCTGGGCTCCTCCACATGTTGCTGCCTGGAAGGCCCAGGTTGGGCATCAGAAGCCTCAGCTGGGGGGGAAGGATGACTGGAGAGTGATGACCTGGGTTCAGTCTGGCCTGCCAGAAAATGCAGCCTGTCATAGTACCACATCCTGGGGACATAGATGTCATCTGCTGCTCCGGATCTCTAGGAATCCTGGACCTTCTTGTGCTCCCTTAGATAAGTGCTCCTCAGGCCACCAAGTGCTACCTTCCTCTTTGTTTGGTTCTTATATTCAGGGTGGTTTATCTCCCAAAGACAAGGCAGCTCCCTGAACATATCTATGAAGATTGCCATAAAGTCGGTATCATTCAAGATATCCATTTTCACTGCAAGACACAAGACAAACCCTAATGTCAGGCAAAACTCTCCTAATCTAGTTACAATATAGGACTTAATCTAGAAGCAGTATAGGCCCAAGTTTGGCTCTTACCTTCGTTATCATGATCGGCGCCTCCAATACTCCTTCCTCCGCTCACAGATCGTACGTACTACGCACACGTGTTACGCTTTATACACACTGCGCATGCGTGTAACTCCGCCCGCACCTGACGTTCTTTCTAGTCTATTCCCCGCCCCTTTTCATTCGGCACCGTGGGTGAAAAGCACATGGCGGAGTCAGAGCAGGTGTGTGCTAATTATAGCAATGAGGAGGAGGAGGAGGAAAGCCCGGATCCAGAAACGTCCCGATCCAGAAGGAGACAATTTAAGGCCTCAAATATGTCCTTTGGTGAGATGTTGGAGATGGTCGACATCCTGAAGAAGGCCGACTATGATGGAAAGTATGGACCTTACCCCAACCCCAATATCAGAAAGGCAAAGATCATGGCGAAAGTGGTCAAAAGTCTGCACCAGAATTTCGGGGTACGACGATCGAAAGATCAGCTCAGGAAGCGGTCGGACCTGAAATTAAGAGAGCCCGAGCAGTACAGAAAGATCCGGAGAGTGCTGCAAAAAAGTAAGTAGTTGTGCTGTGTTCCTATTCTTTTTGTCTTTATTACGTTCGTGCTGCTCCATGTGCTTTTCTTAAGTGTTGTACAGTTTAAAATGGCAACTTTCATGTTCATGGGCACATTATTCGTTCGTATCAAACATTTTTCTTTCGGCCTTTAAAACACCATTGTTTAGGCCATATGCATTTGCCCACATTTTTTAGGGTCTACTTGTATGAAAAATATTTGGTTGTGTAGATGGGTTTGTTACTAGAATGAAATGCAAACTAGATTCTGTGTAAGGAGAGGACACTCAGCAGCTGTTTTCACATTGGACACTGGAGCACTAGTGTGGGATACAAGAACACCCTTTTTATTAGGGGGCCCACACAGGTGCTCCAGTGGATACTATAGGGGGGTCTCCATCTGTGAAGCTTATACAAAACAGGTAAAGTATAGAAGCTTGACAAAGGACACTAAAAATTCTACATCTTGGAATAGACAATTGTACACCACTTCCAAGCAATGTTTCATCTTTATAGTTCTGCCATCAAATATCTGTGTGCTAAGTATACCATTTTTGTTTTACATAGGGGAGAAAAGACTCGGAGGACACCCCTGATCCAAGGAGACCACAGACCCCCACCTCGGAAAGAAGGGGAAATACCCCCAACCCAAGAAGAGCAGGAGGAGGAAGAAGACGTGGTAGAAATAGGCACCACAACAGGTGAGTGTCTGCGACCACAGGCTCAGGTAAGAGATGGATGCTTGCATATTTATAATACATGTTTTTTTTGGTTTCTCTCTTTTTGGTGATCGTGATGTTGTGGATCCAGGGCATTTCACCTCGGAAAGTGCACAGATCCTTATTGGGGAGATCATGGGGTGTAATTTAGCATTGGAAAACCTCAAGAAAAACATCAATGATGTTATTCAAAAAAATAATAACATCATTGATGTTTTGGGGAGAGTTTAAAACCCCTCCAAATCCCTTTGTTTTTTTGTGTGCTACAATGTTAAAAATGTTTTAGTGATTTTTAGAAAAGTCAAATTTTGAGGATGCACACAGTGTGTCAACATGTGCTATCTGCCATCACGGGAGATCAATGGACGCGTTTTCCTCAATAATAAAGTAGCTGAGAGGAAGGGGTTGATCCCCCAAAACACATCCCTTTAACCCCCTGTGATGGCATCTAGCACATGTTGACATTCGTAAATTGGTGTGCATCTTCAAAATTTGGCTTTTCCTGGGGTGACTTCACCTCATCTGAACGCAATATCAAACACAGTTCCTAAATACTCATGTCTGATATTGCCTTCAAGTTTTACCTAATGTGAACTTTGTAAGTTCAAGATTTGTGTCTTTCTTGTTGTTTTGAAACATGCCTGTTTTATCTTAAATGGACATTTCTATTTTTGATAATGCCACCACAAAAATTGTTATACAGCAAACATGTTGGTTTGTTTTAAAAACCTTTTCTAAATGCACATGTGATTGTGCAGGTATTAAACAGATTGTTAATCAAGAATGTGTGGATTATTGTCTCAACGCTACAACACTTTTGTGGTGATGTAATTGCTGCTTTCTGTGACAATGGGTGTTATTTCCTAAGGGCAAATCCACTTTGCAGTACAAGTGCAGTTTCAGTGCATTTTCAAGTGCACTTGTAGTGCAAAGTATATTTGCCTTTAGTAAATAACACCCAACAGTGCTTTGTATAAGGTTACACAATCATGCCATTTTCAGGACTCACCACATTTCGGTCAGGGTCAGCTAAAACAAACACAAGCAGTAAATGTCACCAAAGATTTGCTTAATTTTTTTTTATTTGATCAAGGTTTCACAAATTGTCTGACATATTGATGGCCCCCCTACCCACAAAGAACTCAAGGTATCTTAGCCGGACATCACGGGCACTCAGGGAGGACAAGCCAGGACGGCCACTTTCAAGCGCCGTCAGGGTTGTTTCATTTATAATTCCGGCCTCAGGCCCAACTGAGCCAACATAGTTGGCAGAATGTTGCTGTAAAAAGTTATGTAGAACACAGCAAACCAGGATTATATGATTCAGTTTATACTCCGCCATATGGATGGGTGTAAGAAATAGGCGGAACCGGCTGGCCATGATTCCAAATGTGTTCTCCACCACTCTTCTGGCTCTGGCCAGCCAGTAATTAAATACCCTCTGGTCCGGGGTGAGGGTCCTCATCGGGAATGGCCGCATAAGGTGGTCCCCCAGCGCAAAGGCTTCATCCGCAACGAAGACGAATGGGAGTCCTTCCCCATTGTTTTCTGGAGGTGGCAAGTCCAAGCTGCCATTCTGGAGACGCCTGTAAAACTCCGTCTGGGCGATAACTCCACCATCGGACATCCGGCCATTCTTCCCCACATCCACATACAGGAACTCATAATTAACCGACACCACCGCCAACATCACAATACTATTGAACCCTTTATAATTATAATAGTATGACCCCGAGTTGGGTGGTGGGACGATATGGATGTGTTTCCCATCAATTGCCCTTCCGCAGATAGGAAAGTCCCACCGCTGGGCAAAGTGGGAGGCCACAGTCTGCCATTCCTGTGGTGTGGAAGGAAACTGTGGAGGAAAAAAAAATTAGTCTTTTTGCACATTAAAACATGGAAAGCAGATTAGACACAAACATTCTTGGCCGACATCAAGATAACATTTAGTAATGGGAATTTTTAAACACCAAAGTATAAGGTACACCTATCAGATTCCCCCTCCCCCACCCCCTCTCATGGGCCATTTCTAACATTATGGGGGGGGGCTCTTGGACAGGTAACCCTCTCCACTTCATTGAGAGATGAATGCCTAAATAATGGGTATTACTTTGAACAGCCCCTCCTTAGTTACACTATTGGCAGCCCACTGGACTGGTAAGAAGTGTCATAATACCAAGATATAAATACACACTGTACACATTTGAGCACATTTGGACATTCTGCTATTACCTATCAAGATAATAATAGGATAAGAAAACTTTAAACATTACCATTTGAAAGTATACAGGCAGGCCCTTGCACTACATGCTTTGGGGAATTCATCCATAAATCTGACCACAAAAGAGATGGGTATAGTGTGTATGGGTTTGCCAAAGTCAGCAGATAGATAGATTGAGGATAGATAGAGAATTGGTATCAGCTGACTTAGCAGTTGGGGGGAGGGAGGGTTAAAAATTATTTGTGGACCCCAAAAAAAAGCCTATGGCACTCTGTCTGAATTTAAAGCACCAATCACATTTTAAAACATTTTAGGGCGTGTTTGGGGTAAAGCACTACTATGGAGCTGACAAAATACATTGTTAAGTGACTACATGAGGTGAATATAGGGCCTGTAGACCATGCTGGGGAGGTAAGTGAAATATGTATGAAGGAGCAAAATAATAATTACATAAAAATCCTGCATGCATGAGGACAAAGGGGACATTCACAGCATATTACAATCATGGTAATTAGGGAATGAGGAAAGAAATACAATATATTATCAAACATTAAATACACTATAATGTGATATTAAAGGATAAAAATCTTACCTTCATATACTCCTTCTGCAGGACCTGGATGATGGCAGAACAGGTCTCTGGGATAATGATACCCAGAGCCTGGGGGGAGATGCCTGTTGAGAACTTGAGGTCCTGCAGGTTTCTCCTCGTCGCCAAGTACCGCAGGGTGGCGATGACCCTCTGCTCCGGAGTGATGGCTTGCCTCATGCAGATATCCTGCCTGCTAATATAGGGGGTCAGAAAAGCCAACAAACGGTGAAATACGGGGTCCGTCATCCAGAGAAAGTTCCTGAAATCATCAGGATTATTCTTACGGATCTCACGGAGCAAAGGCATATGACAGAACTGGTCACACTGAAGCAACCAATTCTTGGTCCATGAACTCCTCCCCACCCTGTTCATGGACTGGACTTGTGTCAAGGTCAGGACCCCAACACTAAGCCCCCGCACAGCACGAACTATACGAGGAGTACGTATACGCAACATGGCTAGAAAACGGTCGGCTGCTCAGAACGAAGTAACAGAACGCACTGAAGAACAGCAAGGCCTGTGAAGAGCGACCTGAAAAACAGTAGCGAATGAACAAGAACACAATGACTCAAATAAGTCACGCGTAGCTTGCTTGCACGCACTGAAGAGCAGATACAAACCCACAAGCACAAACTGAACAGCAGAAAACGATCTGAAAACCACGAGTCTGAAAAAGCGCAAATCGTCTCTCACCAAACTTTTACTAACACGAGATTAGCAAAAGGAGCCCAAAGGGTGCCGCGCTTGGTTCTGAACTGGCCTTTTCTAGTCTCGTTGTACGTGGTTTACGTCACCGCGTTCTTGGCGATTGGAAATTCCGACAACTTTGTGCGACCGTGTGTACGCAAAACAAGTTTGAGCCAACATCCGTCGGAAAAAATCCTAGGATTTTGTTGTCAGAATGTCCGATCAATGTCCGACCGTGTGTACGGGGCATTATACTTTTGAGGGTTAGGAAGGCCCACTCCCCCTAGATGCTTGGGTTTATACAGGTGTGCTAAGGCAATTCTCATTTTTTTTCCTGCCCATATGTATTTGTTCAGAGTGGTATTTAATTGGGAGAAGAATTTTTGAGGGATAGGAATTGTCAATGTCCTAAAGTGATATAGAAGTTTAGGCAATACTTGCATTTGGTATGCAGCTATCCTTCCCATCCACGTAAGGTGCAATTTGCTGATCTGGCTTAATTCCTCTTCTATCTTACCCAGCAAAGGAGGGTAATTAAATGCATATGTGTTAGAGGAGGGGGAAGTCAGCTGCACCCCACGATATATGATTTAGGGGGAATCCCAGTTACATGGGAATGCCGGTGTAAAACTGAGTTTTGTCTTTTTGGTTACATTAAGTGCTAGGGCATAGCATTTATGAGCATTGACCTTATAGTAAGACACCCTCCCGAATTTGTTTGAAAGGGAATTTACTGATGTGATAGAATGTTCTGGATCAGTTAGAGTTAAGATGATGTCATCGGTGAACAATCCTTTTTTTTCGCTTTCAGGGCCTATTTCATTACCCTGGATTGTTTCACTGGATCTAATATACTCCACTAGTGGTTCTATAATGAGAGAGAAAATAATTGGGGATAGGGGGCAGCCTTGGAGCGTTCCATTGGACAAAGCAAAGGGGTCAGATAGTAGGCTGGAGGTATAGACTTAGGCTGTGGGGTTTGAGTAAAGGGACATGATTGCAGTATGAATCGTACCAGAAAAGCCAAATTTGTTACATAGTTACATAGTTTAAGGTTAAACCTCTTTTCTTCTAATTTTAATGAGTGGCCACGAGTCTTGTTAAACTCTCTTCTGCGAAAAAGTTTTATCCCTATTGTGGGGTCACCAGTACGGTATTTGTATATTGAAATCATATCCCCTCTCAAGCGTCTCTTCTCCAGAGAGAATAAGTTCAGTGCTCACAACCTTTCCTCATAACTAAGATCCTCCAGACCCTTTATTAGCTTTGTTGCCCTTCTTTGTACTCGCTCCATTTCCAGTACATCTTTCCTGAGGACTGGTGCCCAGAACTGGACAGCATACTCCAGGTGCAGCCGGACCAGAGCCTTGTAGAGTGGGAGAATTATCGTTTTATCTCTGAAGTTGATCCCCTTTTTAATGCATGCCGATATTCTGTTTGCTTTGTTAGCAGCAGCTTGGCATTGCATGCCATTGCTGAGCCTATCATCTACTAGGACCCCCAGGTCCTTTTCCATCCTAGATTCCCACAGAGGTTCTCCCCCCTGTCTATAGATTGCATTCATATTTTTGCCACCCAAATGCATTCTTTTACATTTTTCTACATTGAACCTCATTTGCCATGTAGTCGCCCACCCCATTAATTTGTTCAGGTCTTTTTGCAAGGTTTCCACATCCTGCGGAGAAGTTATTGCCCTGCTTAGCTTAGTATCGTCTGCAAATACAGAGATTGAACTGTTTATCCCATCCTCCAGGTCGTTTATGAACAAATTAAATAGGATTGGTCCCAGCACAGAACCCTGGGGGACCCCACTACCCACCCCTGACCATTCCGAGTACTCCCCATTTATCACCACCCTCTGAACTCACCCTTGTAGCCAGTTTTCAATCCATGTACTCACCCTATGGTCCATGCGAACGGACCTTATTTTGTACAGTAAACGTTTATGGGGAACTGTGTCAAATGCTTTTGCAAAATCCAGATACACCACGTCTACGGGCCTTCCTTTATCTAGATGGCAACTCACCTCCTCATAGAAGGTTAATAGATTGGTTTGGCAAGAACAATTCTTCATGAATCCATGCTGATTACTGCTAATGATACCGTTCTTATTACTAAAATCTTGTATATAGTCCCTTATCATCCCCTCCAAGAGTTTACATACTATTGATGTTAGGCTAACTGGTCTGTAATTCCCAGGGATGAATTTTGAGCCCTTTTTAAATATTGGTGCTACATTGGCTTTTCTCCAGTCAGCTGGTACCATTCCAGTCAGTAGACTATCTGTAAAAATTAGGAACAACGGTCTGGCAATCACTTGACTGAGTTCCCTAAGTACCCTCGGATGCAAGTCTAATTTTAATTCTGTCCTCTGTTAACCATGGAGGTGCTTCCTGTGTTGTGTCATGAGGATAAACACTGCAGTTTTGGTTACTGAAGCCCCCCGATTCACCCGTGAAGACTGAGGAGAAGAATAAATTCAATACCTTCGCCATCTCCCCATCCTTTGTAACCAGATGTCCTTCCTCATTCTTTATGGGGCCAATATGGTCTGTCCTTCCTTTTTTACTGTTTACATTCTTTAAATAATTTCTTAGGATTTTTTTGCTCTCCTCCGCTATGTGTCTTTCATGTTCTATCTTAGCTGTTCTAATTGCACCCTTACATTTCTTGTTGCATTCTTTATAAAGTCTGAATGCTGAGGATGATCCCTCAACCTTGTATTTTTTGAAGGCCTTCTCCTTTGCTTTTATATGCATTTTTACATCAGAGTTAAGCCATCCAGGACTTTTGTTCGCTCTTTTAAATTTATTACCCAATGGGATACATTGGCTAATGCCCTTATTTAATATGCTCTTAAAGCAAACCCATCTCTCCTCCGTATTCTTTGTTCCTAATATCTTATCCCAATTTATGCCTTTTAGCAAGGTTTGTAGTTTAGGAAAGTTGGCTATTTTGAAATTAAGTGTCTTTGTATTCCCTTTATGTTTCCTATTTGTGTGATTTATACTGAAACTAATTGACCTGTGATCGCTGTTACCTAAATTGCCCCATATTTCCACATCCGTGATCAGGTCTGTATTGTTGGTAATCAGTAGATCCAGTAATGTTTTATTTCTAGTTGGTGTGTCTACCATCTGACCCATAAAATTGTCCTGCAAGACATTAAGGAACTGGCGAGCCTTAAATGAATGCGTGGTTCCCTCCGCCCAGTCTATGTCTGGATAATTAAAATCCCCCATTATGATAACACTTCCCATCCTTGCTGCTAATCCAAATTGTGATAGGAGATCTATCTCCACGTCCTCCCTCAGGTTAGGGGGCCTAGAGCATACTCCCAGTATTATTTTCCTCTTAGCTTCATCCCTTTGGAGCTCTACCCATAAGGATTCCACCTCCTCTCTAGCTCCCTCAATGATGTCATCTCTCACATTCACTTGTACATTATTCTTGATATATAGGCATACCCCTCCCCCTTTTTTACCCTCTCTATCCTTGCGGTATAGGGTATACCCTTGAGTGTTTGCCAGCCAATCATGAGAGCTGTTGAACCAGGTCTATGAAATTCCCACAAAATCCAAATCCTTCTTGTACAACAGTATCTCTAGTTCACCCATCTTGTCCGCCATGCTCCTGGCATTGGTGAACATGCCACATAGTTTAGACCGGTCGCATATTGTGCAGGGTTTTGGATAGGTATCCCCAGTGGACCCTATCAGAGGCCTTTTCTGTGTGTAGGGCCAGGAAAGTGATAGGTCTCTGTGAGACCTCTGCGTATCTCAGAAGGTTTAGCATTCTTCTGGTCCCATCTGGTGCCTGCTTGCCCTTTACAAAGCCCACTTGGTCAAGGCCGATGAGAGAGGGAGTGACTTTCATTAATCGGTTGGCTAAGATCTTAGCGTATATTTTTAGAACAGAGTTTAACAGGGAAATAAGCCTGAAGTTCTGGGGGGATGAGGGGTCTTTCCCTGACTTTGGTAGTGTGAATATTACAGCCTGGAGCATTTCCTTTGGGAAGGATCCTATAGAGGCTGCCTTGTTGAAAATTTCTGCTAGTTTAGGAGCTAAGATTGGTAGGAAAGCCTTGTTAAAAATTTGGCAGAAAAAACATCCACTCCAGGTGACTTATGTATGGGAAGTGATGGGAGCGTTCAGTTTTTGGACTGTAGGGTTATCTACTGAAGGGAGCCAAATACCCTGTAAGAAGTTATCTATCTCAACTTCTGTCGGGTGATGGGTGTGCAGGTCCTTGTTTAGATTATATAGGGATTCATAGTAGTCCTTGAAAGTATTGGCTATATCTTTAGGGTTATGGAACATGGTGTTGGTTTGATGGTGTTTGATATGAGTAAGATTAGAACGTGCTTGTCTTTTTTTGAGTCGGAAAGCTAAGAGTTTACTTGCCTTGTTGTTTTGCGAGTAGTAGGACAATTTCATGAGTTTAAAGAATGTGTCATAGTCTGCCCTCAGTTCCTGACGCAGTTCCTCGCGGCAGGAAGTAAGACGATCTAATATTAGTGTGGAAGTAGTTGTGGGATTTTTGTGTTTGGATTCTAGGTCTGCAATGGATTTATGGAGTTACGATATGCAGTGTGCATTTTTTTTCTTTTCTCTGGAAGCTATTTGGATGAGGGTACCTCTGGCGAACGCTTTATGTGCACACCACGTAATCAAGGGGGGGCATTCTCCATTTGAATTGAAGTGGAAGTATTCTTTTATTTTTCCTTCTACCTCCTCCCTGATCTTGGGGTGCGATAGGAGAAAAGTATTATTGCGCCACAGTGGCTTGTGGGATGTTTTATTCATATTCACAACCTCAATAGTCACCGGCGCATGGTCTGACCATGTGATGTTGTAAATATTAGCATTTCTGACTTGCTGTAGGGTATACATGTAAGGAAAAAATCTATTCTTGAGTAGCTATTATGTACCATAGAGTAGAACGTGTAATCCCTCTCAGAGGCCCTCAGGCACCACCACAGATCAAAGAGCATTTCCTCATGACATAGAGAGCCTAAAGTCGGTCTCTGCCTGTGGGCCGCCGAGGAGGAGTCCAGTTCACTATTTGGGATCATATTAAAATCTCCACATACAATTAGTTTACCTCTTTGCATTGTCTTAGCTAACTTAAATACTTTACGAATAAATTTCATAGCCTTTACATTAGGAGCATATAAGTTCAACAAAGTGTATACGGTCTATTTCTGCCACCAATATGATGAAGCGTCCTTGTGGGTCAACGTGGTTCTGCAATAAAGAAAATGTTAGAGTGTCCCGAATAGCAATCAAAACTCCCTTTTTTCTGGCAGTGTCATTGGCTGTGAATATATGTGGAAATTTCACATGAGAGCATTTCGGGGGTTTGAGGCTAGAGAAATGCGTCTCCTGCACGCACAGTATATCACATTTAAAGTCTAAAGCCATTTTCCACAATGCTCTTCTCTTGTAAGGACTGTTCAGACCCCTCACATTAAATGAAATTAGTTTATGTTCCATTCAAGTGGTGGTGAGTACTTTGTTGCCATCTAGTGGTAAAACTTGGCATGAGAAGTTTTAGTAAGAGAATTATGACATGTGGATACCCAGAGTTAAGTCTTCTATTGTTAACGTTAGGAACTCAAAAGAAACAAGAAAAAAGTACCAAACTGTGATTTTTTGCAACTTGGGACCGAATAGCATTCTTTGCCAAAAGAAAAAGGTTACAGGAAACATAACGTAACTGGTATATGGGGGGAAAAACAGTTTGTAGATCAGCCGAACAGCGGTTGATAGGTGATCCGCAATAGAGCTATGAGTAAGCACTCAGTTTCGAGTGTGAAACGTGTCAGCTGATCCTGTACATCCTGCATGATTGTCTTGTACTTTTGATAGTCCTATTTCTACAATAAAGACAAGTTTTCTACTTTATCCAGTGTGCGGCATCCAGATCTTTCCATCCAATACCTTGCTCTACTCAGCATTTAGCCAGCACCTGGGACTCTTCAACTCTGAAGACTTCACACTAACTTTACACCTGGGTCTGGATCCACCTGAGCGGTGAAATACTCTCCTTGATCCGCAATAGAGGCATGTTGTTGGATTAGAAGGCACTGAAGGTTCAGTGGCTATGAAGAATGTGTTGCACCTGTGGGTAGTACCTCAGGGCTGGTAATATGAGTAAGTCATTTACTCCGCCGGTTATGGCGAGAATTAGTTCGTCTGTCCAGGGGGATCTCATTGGGTACAGGGTCACCATTCTCAGGGATTAGATGCCATTTCTTGAGGAGTTCCAGGCCCTTCTCAAGTGAGTTTATTGAAATATATTTTGAATATATGTGAAACGTTGTGCATGTCCACCAGTAATTTGGCTGGGAAGCCCCATTTATATAAAATCTTGTGGTTGCGCAAGATTTTGATGATAGTGACCAAGTTGTGCCTCGCCGCCAACGTGGCTTGAGATAAATCAGCGTGCGATGCCAGCGAACGGGTCTGGCAGTGCAGGGTGTTGTCTGATGTAGTGCATTAACTGATCCTTAAAATGGTAGAAGTTGATCCTTGCTATAATGTCTCTGGGGACCTGGTCAGGCAAGAATGAGGGTTTAGGCAGTCTGTAATGCCCTATCAATTATTATCTCAGATGGCCCCAAGGATGGTAGGGTTGTTAGCATGAGCTTTTGCAAATATGCAGAAAGTTCGGCTGGTTTAATCGATTCAGGGATCCCTCTGAATTTCACATTATTCCTGCGGGCCCTGTCTTCAATATCCACCATTTTAAGACGCATGGCTCTGCTTTCCTCTTCCACATCAAAGTGAGCATCTACCAGCTCATTATGTGCCAGCGTGAATTCCTCCATTTTTTGCTCCACATAATCAACCCTGGTGCTGACAGTTTTTAATTCTTTCTGTGTTAAATGCATAAAAGCTGCCATATCACATTGCAGGGCCCCCCGCAGTGTTAGCAGCATTTCTTTCATCGTTGTATCTAGGATTGGTTGCCCTGTGGTGGGGAATGTGTCCAAGTGCTGATTGTATGTGGAGGATTCCTCCATGTTTTCTCCCTCAGTCCCTGCATTTTCCCAGGCTTCCCCTTCTTCCCCAATCCTCCTCTTCTGCTTGACTGGGCTGCTTAAGGGGGATGGTTGTTGTGGATGTGCATTTAGATGGGACTCACCCGAGGATGGCGATGGATTACTGCTTGTGCTGGCCGTGGGTAGAGAGGAGCTGCTCCCGGCGCCATCTTGGAATGCTCGGTCCACGGCTGGAGGGAAGAAATCAGTGAGTTTCCTTGGTCCCTCTCACTCCTTGCGTTTATGCATGGCAGTCTCTGTGTGCCCCTTGTTCTCTGTGCTCAGTGTGGGCTATCTGTGTCTCCGTGTTCTGGCTGTGGTCCGCTGTATATTAGCTGCTGTGGCAGAGCTCCTCACTCATGCCACCATCCGCTCTGGCCACTGGCTCCGCCCCCCCCAGTGTGTTACCTTCTGTTTTAATGCAGTATACTTCAGTGTGTTAGTGCAAGTTTAATGCCGTATATTTCAGTGCGTTAGTGCATGTTTAACGCAGTATATTTCTGTTCTTTACTGCACGTTTAACCACTTGAGGTCCGGGCCATAGCCGAATGACGGCTACAGCATGGACCTCAATCTCCGGGAGGCCGTCATGGGAAGTCCTCCCCTTTCCTCGTTCCCCGTGCACGCTCACGTGCGCGCATCAGGGAAATTCAGTGCTGCCCGTGTCCTTTGGACACAGCCAGTCACAGATCGCGTTAAACGGCCAATCACAGCGGCTGTTTACAGCGCGATCGCCGGTGCCAATGAGAGATGATCTCAAATGTAAACATATGAGATCATCTCTCATTGCCGTCTCTCTCTCCTCACACAGAGACCGCGTGTGAGGAGAGAGAGAGGATAGCTGCAGCGATCTGTGCCTTCAGTGAGTGTTAAAACATATTTTACTCTGATAAAAGTGCCCAAATAGTGCCCAAACAGTGCCCAAACAGTGCCCCACCAGTACAGTGGGATCTGTGCCGATCAGTGCCCACCTGTGCCAATCGGTGACCACCTGTGCCAATCAGTGCCCACCTGCACCCACCTGTGCCAATCTGTGCTCACCTGTGCCCACCTGTGCCCATCTGTGCCATTGTTGATCAGTGTCTGGACATCTGTGCACATTTGCAATCAGTGCCCACCTGTGCCACCTCATCGGTGCCCACCTGTGTCACCTCATCGGTGCCCATCTGTTCCAATCAGTGCCCATCTGTGCCATCAGTGCACATCTGTGCCGCCTCATCAGTGCCCATCTGTGCCACCTCATCAGTGCCCATCTCTACTGCCACATCTGTGCCACCTCATCAGTGCACATCTGTGCCACCTCATCAGTGCAATCAATCAGTGCACAACTGTTCCGCCTCATCAGTGCCCATCTGTGCCACCTCAGTGCCCATCTGTGCCACCTCAGTGTCAATCTGTGCCATCTCATCAGTGCCACCTCATCAGTGCATATCTGTGCCATAAATCAGTCCCCATCTGTACCACCTCAGTGCACATCTGTGCAATCAATCAGTGCCCATCTGTGCAGCTTCATCAGTGCCCATCTGTGCCGCCTCATCAGTGCCCATCTGTGCCACCTCATCAGTGCATATCTGTGTAATCAGTGCACATCTGTGCAACCTCATCAGTGCCGCCTCATCAGTGCACATCTGTGCCGCCTCATCAGTGCACATCTGTTCCTCCTCATCAGTGCACATCTGTTCCACCTCATCAGTGCCCCTCTGTGCCACCTCATCAGTGCCCCTCTGTGCCACCTCAGTGCCCATCTGTGCTCATCAGTACCACCACATCAGTGCCCATCAGTGCAGGCTTAGCACACACCTGTGTAGTTGCATCATCACCAGCAAGCATGTCCAAAAGAGGCTTTTCTGCCGAGGAGGCATACCAGATACTTTCCCAGGCCGACGAGAGCAACTGGGAGCTCTCTTGTTCGGATTCCATTTCAAACTCCAATTCTGGGTCAGACGTCAATTATGAGCCAGTCGTCAGTAGTGGAACACTGAGTGACTCAGAGGAGGAAGATATTCAGCCCGTCAAATGAAGGCGTTCTGGTGAGGAAGCAGTGGCATCCACCAGCACTGCAGTTCCTTCCACCAGCACCGCAGTGCCATCCACCAGCACTGCAGTGCCATCCACCAGCACCGCAGTACCTCGGCAAGAAAGGCCAAGAACCCATGCCAGCCTTCCCTATGCCCTTCAAAACCCCTTGTGGCTTTCTCCTAATTCAGGAGAAGCCAACATTCCCCGTTTCACTGCCCAGCCAGGAGTCCAGGTGGACATGGAATTTTTTTTCTCCAATCAATTTTTTTGATTTAATTTTTACAGAGGACATGCTATCAACAATTGTGGCCCAGTGCAACCTTTATGCACAGCAATTTATTGTAAATAATCCAACGTCCTATTATGCCCGTCCCTACGAGTGGAGAGACCAAACGGTGGAGGAGTTGAAGGTTTTTTTAGGCCTCACATTTTGTATGGGACTCACCAAAAAAACACCTTGAATTCCTATTGGTCAACCCACCCCATCCACCACATGCCAATCTTCTCCAAGGTAATGCCCAGAACCAAATACCAAATGATAATGAGGTTCCTTCATTTCAATGATAACACCCAGTGCCCTCCCCGAAATGACCCAAATTATGACAGGCTCAAAATTATTTTTCTAAAGTATTCCCCCAGCTGTTTACCCCGGACCAACACATATGTGTGGATGAGTCCCTTGTTAAATTTAGTGGCAGGCTTAAAATTAAGCAATTTATCCCCAGCAAAAGGGCCCGCTATGGGGTGAAGGTATACAAATTATGTGACCAAGTCACAGGGTACATGTATGCCTTCAAAGTGTACAAAGGGAAAGACACCCAGCTGCAACTCCCTAATTGCCCAGACTACTTGGGATCAAGCGGGAAAATTGTTTGGGACCTGATATACCCCCTACTGGAGAAAGGCTACCACCTGTATGTAGACAACTTCTACACATCTCTGCCCCTGTTCCACAACCTTCACCGGAAGAAGACGCCTGCATGTGGCACCGTAAAAAGGAACCGGAAGGGCTTTCCTCAAAGTCTTGTCAATAAGAGGTTGAGGAAGGAGAAATGGCAAGTCTGTGGAACAAGGAGATTTTGGCAGTGAAGTGGAGGGACAGAAGAGATGTCTACATGTTGTCTTCGATCCACAATGATACCTTCGTAGAAATCCCTAGAAGAAATGGCCCCATCCAAAAACCAAAATGCGTTTATGAATATAATTTGTTCATGGGGGAGTCGACTTCAATGACCAAATGTTGGAACCATACCTTGCCACAAGATGGACATACCATTGGTATAAGAAAGTCGCAATTTATTTTTTTCAATTGGCCATATACAACTCATATGTAATTTACTGCAACTCCACCCAAAACCCCAAACGCTTCCTTGGCTACCAGGAGGAAATTTACACTGCCCTTATATTCCCGAACGCCCCCCCAGAAAACATTAGATCAGATGTTCTTAGTCGACTCTCCGAACGCCACTTTCCAGATAGACTCCCTCCCAGACCAACAAGCCAACGATGTAAAAAAAATGTAAGGCGTGTACCAGAGCAGGAGTCAGAAGAGACACATCTTATTACTGTGCCCAATGTCCTTCCGAACCAGGCCTCTGCATAGGTGAATGTTTTCGCCGTTACCATACTTCAATAAATTATTAGTGAAGTATGGTAAACGTAATTCTCAGTTCCTGCCTTCACACCCCTTATGCCACTGCCTGCTCTGTAACTGACCCTGGCTTGTTATTCGACCACGCTTCTGCCTGCCGATTCTGTACATACCGCTGCCTGATCTGGAACTGACCCTGGATGTTATTCGACCATGCTTCTGCCTAACGATTCTGAACATAACGCTGCCTGATCTGGAACTGACCCTCGACTGTTATTCGACCATGCTTCTGCCTAACGATTCTGTACATACCTCTGCCTGATCTGGAACTGACCTTGGACTGTTTGACCATGATATTTGCCTGCCTCTTGGACTGATCTTGTACCCTGCAACTGGACTAGTGGGATTCAACACAGGGGTCTCACATATGTGAGGTGCTCCAGAATTGTTTTTCTGGATGAAGAAAACAATTTTTTTTGTTTTCTCATTCCTAGATTAGGGTCTGGGGACTCAGAGGCTTCAAAGAGATTTGGGTGGGAGAAGCCTCTACCCCTGTCCCCATTCTGTCCTGAACGAGGCCCTACTTCTGCCTGCTGCCTGTAGGACTTACTGCCATTATGTCCCTGCCTGTTCCACTGACCACACCACATGTTCCTGCCTACTACCAGGACCAATATTTATGGCACTTCTGACAATATCTCTGCCTGCACTAACCCTGGACTGTACATGGACAGTATCCCTGCCTGCTGCCTGGACAATTGTGTTTGCCATTGCTGACCAAGTCCCTGCATGCTGCCTGTACCAGTGCTATCCTCCTGTGTACAACTGCGCTACTACAACCACAGGTAATCTTCTGTTTACATTTTGCTCAGCATAATGTATTTTGGAGTGTAATTCTTGGTATGTGCATGCTATGTGTCCCTGGAACACCTGACAGTATTCCTTGCATGTTGGATCTCTGTATGTGGTCAGGCTGTGTAGACGTCTCACTCATGTAGTATCGCCATACTCAGGAGGAGTAGCAGAATGTATTTTGAGGTATCATTTTTGCTATCTAAATGCTATGTGTTGGAGATATCTTATAAACCGACAACTTTGTGTAAAAAAAAAATGCGTTTTCATTTTTTTTTCATATTTTCCAAAAACTTCTGGAAAAAAATGAACCGTTCAAAAGACTCATTATGCCTCATAGATTATACATTGGGGTGTTAGCTTTCCAAAATGGTGTCATTTTGTGGGTGTTTCCATTGTCCTGGTGCTCCAGGGCCTTCAAAAGTGTAATAGGTTGTTGAGAAATGAAATGTGTAATTTTTGCTCCTAGAACACCTGATGGTGCTCCCTGCATGTTGGGCCTCTGTATGTGGCCAGGCAGTGAAAAAATCCCACACATGTGGTATTGCAATACTCAGTAGGAGTAGCAGAATGTAGTTTGGGGTTTCATGTTTGCTATCTAAATGCTATGTGTTGGAAACATCTTATAAACGGACAACTTTGTGTAAAAAAAATGCGTTTTCATTTTTTTCCACATTTTCCAAAAACTTCTGGAAAAAAAATGAACAGTTCAAAAGTCTCATTATGCCTCATAGATTATACGTTGGGGTGTTAGCTTTCCAAAATGGGGTTATTTTGTGGGTGTTTCTGTAACAAGCCCCTGCTCGCTCGATTCCACTCTCCCGACACTCCTCTGCGGCTATAGAATCAGATTGCAGATCGCAACATCTGCTGGTTCGGTCATCCGATGCTCCGGGACTAGAACTACAGCTATGTGCCATTCTAATCCAGTTGTGTAGCTCAGAACAAACACCAGGCAGGCTGTATGTAACTTCAACCAGGAATCTCTTTTATTGAAAAATACAGGCTCTTTTATACAGTAAAAGAGGAGGTGTATACCTCCTGCTCATATTACTCTGAACATACACCTGTGACCAGAAACCTAATTAACATGGGCTAATTAACTAATCCCTTTAGACAGCCTAGATGACTCAGACATGACCTTTAGGCCAGACTTGCCGTCTTGTAGCTCAGAAAACTCAATCAACATTATCACAATAGCAGAGTTAATTAACACAAACAACAATGGGGATCTAATGACTCTTAGATCCCATACTAGAGACTTATTTACAATACACATTCTAGCAGGCAACAGACAGACAGGTGGCTGGAATTTACATCAGCATCTCCTAACAGTATTTGACCCAGCATTATGAATCAGCCACTATTTCTAATATGGCAAATCCAGGGTCCCCAGAGTCTGTGTGTCCTGGGGGACCAGGACCCGAATCCACAGTAATACCACCTCAAGGGTCCCCAGGGCTACAGCTCACAAAGAGCACCGTTCCCCCAAATGCCAGGGCCCATGATCAATCGGCAAGAGGCTAGCATTCAGTTCCCTCCAAAAGTCTCTCTCCCAGCTAGGTCTGTCACAGTTTCCATTGTCCTGGTGCTCCAGGGCCTTCAAAAGTGTAACAGGTAGTTGAGAAATGAGATGTGTAATTTTTGCTCCTAGAACACCTGATAGTGCTCCCCTGCATATTGGGCCTCTGTATGTGGCCAGGCAGTGAAAAAGTCCTACACATGTGGTATTGTAATACTCAGGAGGAGTAGCAGAATGTATTTTGGGGTGTCATTTTTGCTATCTAAATGCTATGTGTTGGAAATATTTTATAAACTTACAACTTTGTATAACAAAAAATGCGTTTTCATTTTTTTCCACATTTTCCAAAAACTTGTGGAAAAAAATGAACCGTTTAAAAGACTCATTATGCCTCATATATTATACGTTGGGGTATTAGCTTTCCAAAATGGGGTCATTTTGTGGGTGTTTCCATTGTCCTGGTGCTCCAGGGCCTTCAAAAGTGTAATAGGTAGTTAAGAAATTAGATGTGTAATTTTTGCTCCTAGAACACCTGATGGTGTTCCCTGCATGTTGGGCCTCTGTATGTGGCCAGGCAGTGAAAAAGTCCCACACATGTGATATTGTAATACTCAGGAGGAGTAGTAGAATGTATTTTGGGGTGTCAATTATGGTATGCACATGCCATGTGAGAGAAATAAGCTATTACAATGACAATTTTGTGAAAAAATAAAAATAAAAAAATAAAAATCTTAATATTGAAAAGAATTGTGGTAAAAAATTACAACTTCAAATAACTCACCATACCTCTTACTAAATACCTTGAAATGTCTACTTTCCAAAAAGGGGTCATTTGGGGGGCATTTGTACTTTCCTGGCTTGTTAGGGTCCCAAGAAATGAGATAGGCCACCAGTACATCAGATGTGATACATTTTTATGACATAGCTTGTAGACTCTAAAACTTTCACACAGACCAAATAATTGGGTTATTTTTCCCAAAGATATGTAGCAGTATAAATTGTGGCCAAAATTTATGAAGAAAAATTAACAATTTGCAAAATGTTATCACAGAAATTAAGAAAAATTCATTTTTTTCAAAATTTTCGGTCTTTTTTCATTTATAGCGCAAAAAATAAAAAACCCAGAGGTGATCAAATACCACCAAAAGAAAGCTCTATTTGTATGGAAAAGGGACAAAAAAATCATTTGGGTAGAGTGTTGCATGACTGAGTAATTGTCATTCAAAGTGTGAGAGCACTGAAAGCTGAAAATTGGTCTGGACAGGAGTGGGGTTTAAGTGCCCAGTAAGCAAGTGGTTAAAGCAGATTATTGCAGTGTGTCAGTGCAGTTTTACTGCAGTATATTATAGTGTATCTGTGTAGTGAGTACTCAAGTTAAAGTGCACCAAACACCATCTTGTGTTACTAAGCATGCCCCCATCATGTCTGGGAGGAAAACCAGGAGAGGCAGACATTCTCATGGCACTGTGAGGGGGCCAGCAGTGTATGTGTCCACAGGCAAAGGTGGAAGTGGTCAGTCCTCAGGCAGGGCATCATTTCCTCTGTTTAGTGATGTTGCCCATGTTATCCAGCCACAGCATGCAGAGGAGGCTTTGGACTCACTTACTAAACAATCCCCATCCTCCTCCATCACCCAAGCAGAGGCTAGTGCACAGCCCACTGCAGCTGCCAGAGTGGCTAAACCTGCCTCCTTGTACACAGCTATTCCTGCCATAGCCCCAGCATTTGGCATGGAGGAGTCAGCTGAGTGATTTTAACACAGCATCAGCCACTTGCCCCTTGATGATGCACAGCCATTGCTAGATTCAGATGTTGGTTCTGAGGTTGAGGAAGGAAGGAACATGAGCCTACAGAGAGGGGAGAACACTGGTATACAAATTGGCAGTCATGTTCCCCCAGCCGCAGCATATTGCCAAGTTGTCTCCAGTGGTAATGAGAACGGAGGATGATGAGGTCCCTGACGTGACTTGGGGGGCAAATAGAGCAGAGGAGGAAAGTGAGGGTGAGGCACAACCCCAATGAGGCAGCCATCATGAAAGAGTAGAAAGCAGCCACCCTATTCCATCACATTGTGGAGCTGATATCTCCCGGCCCACTTCCCACAGCTCAGCTGTCTGGGCCTTTTTTAGCCAATGTGCAGCCGATCACACTGTTGCAATTTGAAAGCTTTGTCTCAAGCACATCCAGCTGGCAAAAACATCAGCCATTTGGGTACCACATGCTTGGCAAGGCATTTAACCTCCCACCACTCAGCCCGTTGGCAAGAGAACCTGAAAACGTTAGGTGATACTGCGCTACGGAATCCACAAACACAATAGACAAAAGATAGAATAGGATATGAAATAAAATATTGCAAATAGGCAAATCAATGCCTTAGTGTTCCAAAAGAGAAATTTGCTGCCTCTACAAATAACTACCACTTAAGTGGAGCAAAAGATATTTTGGAAAAGTGTAGGCGTGGCGCTGTTTCTCCTATGGTCTAGTCAAAAGTATATAGGAAAATACTGAGGATTAGGACCTGGTGGTGTACCTCAATAAAGGTGGGAATAGAATGATAATGGCCTATTTATATAGATGCAAGACTTTGAACAGATATGACGAACTACCATATACCATCTGGTGCAATACACCCTTTTGTGCTACATCCCCTAGTGCAATATGTCAGTGCTGTGTTATGCTCCCGGGGGTGTGAAGACCAAAAACCAAAAAAAAAACAAAAACTGTCCTGCTCAGCAGGATCCCAGAGAGCTGCACAGTGGCTCATACTGTGAAGGCATAATACCCCTGGGGGAGTAATGTCATCCGGTGAGTGCACTCACATTACCAATACGGATAATATCACCTGGCACTATTGTCACTTGAAAGGATAACCAGCACCAATATTTGATGAAGCACTGGACACTGGGGGTTATTTACGAAAGGTAAATCCACTTTGCACTGCATGTTCACTTGAAAGTGCACTGAAAGTGCACTTAGAAGTGCAGTCGCTCTAAATCTGAGGGGTAGATCTGAAATGAGTGGAAGCTCTGCTGATTTTATCATCCAATCATGTGCAAGCTAAAATGCTGTTTATTACATTCCTTGCATATCCCCCTCTGATCTACAGTGACTTTACTTCCAAGTGCACTTTCAGTGCACTTTCATGTGCACTTGCAGTGCAAAGTGGATTTGCCTTTAGTAAATAACCCCCACTATGTCTTGAGCACAAGTCACTTTATTTATTGAATGGAATGATTGCTATTGGGCACTGTTTTCTGAGCACAAGTCACTTTATTCATTGAATGGACTGATTGCCATTGAATTATTGGTTGAAGTATTGTGCTATTTGGTTTTGTTTTTGCTTTTGGGTTGATACTGTGGTGAAACACAGAGAAGCACATTCAATTTCATATTAACTCTATTTCTATTTCCACATTTTATGTATGCTTTTTATCTTTATTTATTTTTCTATATCTGTTTTTTTTTTTTTGCTTCTGATTTTTGATACAGAGGGTTAATCACATTGATCACCTAGGGAATAGAGAACTCTTATGGGGCGTACACACGGTCGGACTTTTCACATGCAAAAGTCTGATGGACGCCGCCGGACCAAATCCGGCGGACAATCCGACCGTGTGTGGTCTCCATCGGACTTCCGACGGACCGTTTCGGCCGGAAATCCGACGTACTTTAGATTTGAAACTTGCTTCAAATCTTACGTCGTAACTCCGCCGGACTCAGTTCCTGACGGAAAGACCGTTCGTCTGTATGCTGGTCCGACGGACCAGATACGACGGAGGAGCAGGTTACTGCATCTCGCGCTCGCTGCAATAGGAAAAACAAATTTTTCCATTGCGGCGAGCGCGGGGGGCATCCCAGGCCCTTAGGTCTGGTATGGAACTTTAAGGGGAACCCCCTACACCGAAAAACCGGCGTGGGGGTCCCCCCAAAATCCATACCAGATCTGGGGGCCCTCTTATTATAGGGGGCTCCCGGATTCCGATAAGCCCCCCGCCCGCAGACCCCGACAACCAACGGCCAGGGTTGTCGGGAAGAGGCCCTTGTCCTCATCAACATGGGGACAAGGTGCTTTGTGGTGGGGGGGCACCGCAAGGCGCCCCCTCCCCCAAAGCACCCCCCATGTTGAGGGCATGTGGCCTGGTATGGTTCAGGAGGGGGGCGCTCGCTCGTCCCCACCCCCTTTCCTGACCGGCCGGGCTGCGTGCTCGGATCGGGGTCTGGTATAGATTTTGGGGGGACCCCACGCTGGTTTTTCGGCGTAGGGGGTTCCCCTTAAAGTTCCATACCAGACCTAAGGGCCTGGGATGCCTTCGACGGGGCTCGTAAGGTTTCAATCTCGCCAAAAAAAGCGGCGAGATTGAATTCCTTTTCTAGTCCCGTCGTACCCGAGTCGCGTTCAAAATGAACGGACTTGTCCATGTGTGGGAAAGTCCGTTCATTCTGAAAGTCCGGCGGAAGTCCATCGGGAAGACCGGATTCCGGAAAGTCCGGCCGTGTGTAGGCAAGTCTGGCCATTCAGAAAGTCCGGCGGTAGTCCGCCGGAAGTCTGGCGGCAAGTACGTCGGACCTAGCTTTCCAGAAAGTCCGACCGTGTGTACGCCCCATTACTCTCTATAATCCTAGTTTACTGCACAGAACAGGTCTGGTCTACATACCCCAGAGGATGTAACACATTAGACGGTGGTTTTACATTTATCATTTTCATTTTTATTTATTTATTTATTTTTATGTATTTTTTTTGCTTCTGGTCTTGATACAGAGGGTCAATTATATTGATCACATAGAGAATAGAGAATTTCTATTCTTTATAATTTTAGTTTACTGCACAGAACAGGTTTGGTTTATACACCCCAGAGTTTGTAACACACTAGATGGTGGTTTTTATACCAGAGGGTGCAACACGGGGGGCCAGCCATATTTATTTGAAGTTCAGCACTTATTTTACGTACTCTGCAATTTATGGGCAGAGGGGGTGACACTTTTTATTTGAGCAGGACAATTTTTTGGTCTTCACACCCCAGGGAGTATAACACAGCATTGACATATTGCACTAGGGGATGTAGCACAAAAGGGTGTATTGCACCAGATGGTATATCATTCTATTCCCACCTTTATTGAGGTACACCACCAGGTCCTAATCCTCAGTATTTTCCTATATACTTTTGACTAGACCATAGGAGAAACAGCGCCATGCCTACACTTTTCTAAGAGAACCTGAAAGCCACACAAAAGGGGCACAATTCTGTTAATCCTCCTTACTCACCTCAATCTGCCCCGATATACCTCATGACCTCTCAGCAGCCTCCACTGACAGGGATGATGGTATAGCCCAGGGTGTCCCAGGTCCTTGCAGCACATCTGCCAGCAGCACACCACCAGCTAGAGACTATAGCCGGCAAATTTCTCTGCCCCATCTGCTGCAGCGAAAAAAAATACAGTCATTGCTATCCATATGCCCAGCATCTAAATGCAAGCTTGTCAAAGCTGCTGGCTCTACAACTCCTGCCTTTCTGTCTGGTGGATTCTGCCCCCTTCCGTGAATTTGCAGAATGTGCTGTACCACAATGGCAGGTTCCCAGTCACTATTTCTTTTCAAGTGAGGCCATTCCAGCTCTGTACCATCATGTGGAAGGCAATGTAGTGACATTGTTGGGCAAGGCAGACAGCTGCAAAGTCCACGTTACTGCTGACATGTGGTCCAGCAAGCATGGTCAGGGATGATATATTTAGTTCACAGCACACTGGGTAACTCTGCTTGCAACATGGAATTATGCAGGACAGGGCTCAGTGCCACAGCTTGTTTTGCAGCCACGTCTCCATACAGCTAGTGGTGATGATGCAAGATTTTTCAGCTCTACTCCCTCCTCCTTCTCCATGCCCTCCTCTGCTGAATTGTCCTATGAACCGCAAGTACCCACTAAGCGTTCAAAGAGCTATTCATTGAGTCAGGCTAAAACATGCCATGCTTCAGCTGGTGTGTCTAGGGGACAGAAATCACACCAGAGCAGAGATTATTACAGCTCTGCAGGGGCAGGCCCAGAGCTGGAGCCATGAATGATGGTGTTTGATTATGGCAAAAACCTCCTGACTGCCCTTAGACAGGGAAAGTTGACACATATACCATGCCTGGCACATGTCCTTAATTTGGTGGTGCAGCATTTCCTAAATAGGTACCCAGGGTTGGAAGATCTGCTAAAGCAGGCTAGAAGAGTCTGTAGCCATTTCAGGCAGTCAAACACAGCCAGTGCTTGGTTGGCTGAAATTGAGTGGGAATTCCACCTGCCCATAAACCGCCTGATTTTTCACATGCCCACCTGGTGGAACTTGACTTTGGCAATGCTGCAGCAGCTGCACATGCAGCAGAGGGCTGTCAATGAGTACCTGTGTAAGTATGGCACAACAACAGGCTCAAGCTGGCTCTGCTTTTTTTCCCCGCACCAATGGCTGCTCATAGAGAAAATATGCACTATACTGTCACCATTTGAGGATGCCACAAGGATGGTGAACCATGAGAATGCATGTATCAGTGACACAATTCCCCTTGTATTCCTGCTGGAGCAGACTCTGCATGGCATTATGGACAGGGCACTCAAGGCAGAGCAGTGGGAGGAAGAGGAAGACTTCCTTTCCTTTCAAGGCCCACTTTATGCAGACACCGTTGTTCCTACGCCCCACAACACACAAGAGGAGAGGGAGGAGGAGGATTCTGGCAGTTTTGAAAGCATTGAAACAGAGGAAGACATACGTCAAACAGTAAGAGATGATTTTCCATCCCCAGAATCCTTGGGAGTAGTACCTGGCTGGGAGGAGGCAATTCCAGATACTATAATCCTCAGTGACCCAGAGGAGTCTGCTTCTCATGCCTTCTGCAAATTTGTGGTGCATGGGCTCCCTCAGGCTTCAAAGTCTGCTAAAGGACAGAAGAATACGCAGCGTAAAGGAGAAGGATCACTATTGGTTGGCAACCCTCCTTGAACACTGTTACAAGGGGAAAGTTTTAGAACTCATCCCATACCCACAGAGAGTGCAGAAGATTAAATCTCTTAAGGACACCTTAAATATGAGTTTATCTATCACCTTTCCTGACTCTGGTAGGTTAAAGTGTCATGGAAAACATAGTTTTGAGGCTTCTGCTGGTCAAGAGAGAAATTGTGGAGAAGGCAGCTGCCTAAGTGATACATTTCAAATTTTTTTTAGTCCTTGCCACCAAGGGCTGTCAGCTTCCACACCCCATTGGCAGTGTCTGCATCACATAGTAAACGATTATCTAGGGGTAAAAACAGAGATGGAGCTTTCTGGTCTACAATCCACTGGCTTGCTGGGTCATGAGAGTAGACCACTGGCCAGAACTTGCCCAGTATGCAAATGAGCTGCTGAGCTGCCCTGCATCCAGCATGCTTTCCAAATGGGCATTCAGTCCTGCTGGAGGTTTGGTTACTGATAAAAGAACGTGTCTGTCCACAGACTCCGTGGACCATCTGACATTTGTCAAAATTAATCAGACCTGGATTAACAGCAGCTATGAAACCCCTGATGCTGATGTTGCTGATTAAGTGTTTTTGGGATGTGGAATCCCTGCAGGGCTTCTAGGCTGCCTAGCATTGTGGGTGTCAATTTATTCTGGAAGAATTTTTTTGGTGTAGGTTTCATGGGCACAATTACCACTCAAAGACCAATTTTTCTGCACCTGTTTGACCGGTGCATATAATTGCAATTTTTGACAGCAAGGCCATTTCTTACTTTAATCAAGAGTACCTCAATAGGGTAAGGGTGTGAAGGGACCACCAACACCCAAAGACCATTTTTTCCACACCTGTTTGACAGGTGCATATCATTGCAATTTTTGACAGCAAGGTCAATTCTTGCTTTCATCAATTTGTTCACCAATGCCAGAAGTCTGCCAAGCAAAATAGTTGAGTTGGAAGCTTTGGTGCACAAAGAGATCTATTATTTAATTGGTATTGCTAAATCCTGGCTTAATTCTTCACATGACTGGGCTATTAATATTCCTGGTTATGCTCTCTTTCGGAAAGACAGGGTAAAACTAAGGGATGGTAGTGGCTCTCTATGTGAGAAGTGATCTCACAGTGAGTGTGAAAGAGGATCTAGTTCATAGAGAGTGTGATGAGCCTGAAGCATTATGGGTGGAACTGCACATGGGTGTGCGTACTTCAAAATAAATAATTGGAGTTTGTTATAAACCTCCCAGTGTTAATTAGGAGTTGGAGACTCAGCTCCTTGCACAGATAGAAAGGCATGCAAGGGCTGAGACAGTGATAATAATGGAGGGTTTTAAGTACCCGGAGATTGACTGGAGTAATGGCACTGCTTGAACAGATAAGGGGGAAAATGTATAAACCTATTGCAAGACAATTTTATGGTACAATTCATAGAGGACCCGACTAGGAGTGATGTTCTGTTGGACCTGGTAATCTAAAACCATGCAGATCGTATTACTAATATTCATATAAAAGAACATCTGGGTAGCAGTGACCATAACATGATTTCATTTAATGTTAGCTGTAAGCAACAAGCTCATATTGGAAATATAAAAACATTTAACTTTAAGAGAGCAAATTTTCCAAGGATGAGGGCTGCTCTCCAAGACTAAGGGCTTGTTTACACTTGACTAAATTTCTAATGCCTAACAAATGCTCCTATAGCACTAGTATGGGCGTTGGACTCGTGATAATGAGATTTGGTATAGGCTTTAGACTAGTGTTTTACAAGTGTTAATGATGAGTTAAAAATGCTCCCCAAAAGCATTATGGGCAGTTTTGAAATGTTTGATGAGCATTAAGGCGCATTAAAACTGCTCCACAAATGCATATTGCATTACAGTTAATAAACAAATCTTAATGGCCCCACAACCACACCACAACTGCCTGCCAGAGTGTTTGCGAAGCGTTACTATAGACTTGAATGGGAGGCATTGAAAAGCTTGAAATGCCTCCAGACATGACAATTTTGAAACGACACTAACGCTTCATGTTTTGATAGTGTGAATAGCACAATGTGCTGTCCATTGTATCATTTGCATAGGCGTTTTAGGGGCATTTTTAACACCTCCCAAATGCCTGCTTTTAATGCCAGTGTGAACTTAGCCTTAGACTGGAAGGGAATATTAGCGAAGAGGAACTCAGAACAGAAACAGGAATTCTTCAAAAAGACAGTATGTGAACTCACTGCAAAGTATATTCCCATGGGCAATACGTTGAAAAGGCTAAAAATAAAACATGTGTTGCTCATAGCCAAAGTTAAAAAAATAAAAATAAGGGGGGCGTGGCTTGGCGCGCAACAGCGATGGACGCTTGAAACAAGAGCTCCGGCATCCAGGCAGCCCTAACCCGTCACCTTGCACCCAAAGCACTCGATAATGAGCAAGAGGAGCGCAGGGACACCCCGCACAAGATCACGCCGCACATCGGCAGCTTACCAAGGAAGGAACATTGAAGACCTGTTCCGGAATCCCCCGCCTGCACGAGAAGGCCTGTTAGGAGCCAAGATGGCGCCGCCGCATGTAATGGAGGACGACTTCAGTGAGGACTCTCAATCAGCGGCTGAGGAGAACGGTAGGATTACACCCCACTCCGACCTCCCTCTGACATATGCAGGCATGTCAGGCTTTGCAGCTGACATAAAAGCCACCTTTTCGGCGGCGATAACGGATCTAAAATCCAGCATGCTGATCCTCACAGACAAGATGGCCACGGCAGAGCACGCAGGCAGATGCAGGGATAAGGCCTTACACCGCCTGGACAAAGTTACACAGACACAGTCCCAACAACTCATAGAGATTAACAAACACCTCGAAGATTTGGATAACAGAGGCAGAAGGAACAATATTAGGGTGCGGGGGATCCCAGAGACCGTGGAGACTGATCAAATAGCCCCAGCTTTGCAGAGGGTTTTTAACAGCTTGCTAGAAAGACCAGAGGAGACGGACATTGAATTTGTAAGGGCTCACAGAGCACTCAGAGCAAGAGGTCCTGACAACATGCCACCAAGGGACATCATATGCTGTTTACAGAACTTTGCTTTAAAAGAAGACATCATGAGGAAAGCTCGCAGGAATGATCAGATAGTCTTTAATGGTGAAACCATCATGCTATTTCATGATCTGTCTCAGATCACTTTGAAGAACCGCAGAGCTCTCAGACCATTACTAGACAAGCTGAGAGAAAAGGATCTCCGTTACTCATGGCGATTCCCATTTGCACTCTTAGTGAATCAAAATGGAAAACAGCACATCCTGCGATCACCAGAGGATCTACCAGAATTTTGCCAAGCGTTACATCTGGAACAGGTAGAATTGCCAGAGTGGTATCAGGAATTCATGCTACCCCCACTTGAAAGATCCCCCTTCTCATCGCCGGAAAAACGCATCTCTAAGAAGATGAAATCAGCACGCTCTGGAGGTTCACAGGCGGGGACCCCAAATAACAGACCTCACACTTCAAGGGGCTCTGAAGAAGCCTGAAAATGCCTACAGAAAACCACATAACACATAGAAGAAGACGAGCATCCTTCCTGAAATGACACTTTGAACGCTGACCCCAATAATAATACTTGCTGACATCCACATTATGAAACACCTTGGCTGGTTCGATTTCTTTGGCAGAAAGGAACTTCACACCAAGAATCAACAATACACTAAGTACCAGTTCATACAGCTCAGCAGTTTGAGTAGGAATTTAAGTTTATGGGGACTGTTGCTTTTACCCCCCATGATGGCCTAGGCCATTGCTACAGATAAAATATAGTTGCAAGGCAAACGTTCTGGCATAGCTAATACTAATGGGTATATGCAGTTTTTGAAGCACAATTATCAATATCTCACTACAGCAAGCATTAATTGTAGAGATGTCGATGAAAGAAATATCTTTAAAATTAATATAAAAAAAAAAAAAAAAAAATTAAAGCAAAATAAAAATGCAAATTTTTAGATTTAACCAAAATCCTTCCTCAAAGGGAAAATGATAAGATGATACCCCTGCCTGAAGGGGGGCCATGAAATCTCTCTGCAAGAACAGAGAAATGATCGAAATCTCATCGACATCTCTATTTATCTATAAAGTCATCTGGGTCAAAGTGATCAGGGGAAGCCTTATGCTCCTTAACTGTAGTTAACAAGGTGCATTGTTGACCATTAATGCTTACAATATGTTTACTACGGCTGCTGCCGGTTATTGCTCACTATTTGAGTGTTACATCTATTTGCTTTTTGTATTATTTCAGTTAAACCTAATTTGACTGGTTGGAATAACCAAAGTGATTAAGCGGCTGCCAATCACGTCCCAACAAAGTGCCCTCGGCAGGAGAGGATTCTCCTGTCAGGAGACACTAACATAATACCTTGGCCCCACTGGGTTTCCAAGGAGATAACATTATCTCACTCTTACTTTTTAAGTGCTCTTACTTTCAGGGTACTGATACCTGTTTTCTTTTCTCCATTCCATCTTCCTATATCCTTTAAGGGGTAAAGTATAACTCATTGGTAACTTCAGTTTTCTCTTCAGTTATTGCCTTGGCAGCTCTCTCTGAGTCCTCAAGATGGCGTACTCATCCCTAGGACATGAGCCTACAGTAATCCCTCACAACACGAAGGGCCTGAACATTCCTGAAAAGCGCAGGACCCTCTTAAAGGAACTCAAAAAAGGTAAACCACGTTTTGTGTTTTTACAGGAAACACACTTCAAAACTCAACAAATCCCCAAAATGACAAACTCATTCTTTACACAAGCATACCATGCAACGAATGACTTAGCAAAATCCAAGGGAGTGTCCATACTCATTAGTAGGGATGCTTCCTTTGAATTAACCGACAAACTCATAGATCCAGAAGGAAGATTCATATTCCTGAAAGGGAACTGCTGCGGCAAACCTATTACATTAGCAAATGTTTATTTCCCTAATACGGCACACCTCACCTTCTGCCGTAAAATTGTTGGACAACTCAAAGATTTTGGCTCGGGATGTATCATTTTGGGTGGAGACTTTAATGTCCCATTGAATCCTCTCAGTGATGCGTCCACAGGCAAAACCTATATCACATACAAAATCCTCAAACAAATCAAAACATTACTAAATTCGCTCCAATTAATAGACTCGTGGAGATTCCTCAATCCCGAGGGAAAAGATTATACCTTCTACTCCATTCCTCATTGCAGATACTCAAGAATAGATTATATCTTTATATCACAAAGAGACCTAGATTTAGTCACTGGAGCTAAAATAGGGATACAGACCTTCTCAGATCATGCTCCAATCTCAATGCTGTTGAAGTTCACGGAACCCCGACCCAAAACAAACACATGGAGATTAAACTCAGCACTGTTAACAGATCCAACTATACTCCCTCAAATAGCGACATCACTATCGGACTACTTCAAAACTAACTCCACACCAGAAATCAACCCCCTTTCATTATGGGAAGCACATAAATGCACAATTAGAGGAGAACTCATTAAAATGGGCACCTACCGCAAAAAAGAAAGGGAAAAAGAAATTAAATCCCTGACAGAGAAGATTCGCACCCTAGAATCCCTACATAAACAATCCCTGACAGAACATACGGCAACTGAACTTCTAAAATATAGAAAAACACTCCAACAGATCTTTGACACAAAAGCTAAACGATTCCTTTTTTTTAGAAAAAAAATCTACTACGAACAGGGAAACAAAACGGGTAGCCTACTAGCAAGAGTCATAAAAAACGCGAAAACACAACAAAATATCTCAGGCATACGAACAAAAGAAGGGAAACTAGATATCACTACCGAAAAAATTGCACACCATTTTCATAATTATTACACATCCTTGTATAACTTACCCAATCCACAAAAACCTAGCTCAATTCAAGGAACAAGACTACACGCCATACGTCAATATCTGATAGACTCTAAACTTCCCTCATTGTCAATTGAAGACATTACCCAATTAGAGAATCCCATAGAAACTTATGAACTACAGCAAGTGATCAAACACCTAAAGACAGGGAAAAGTCCGGGACCGGACGGCTTTACAGCAATTTATTACAAAACATTCCAGGAAACTCTTCTGGGACCATTACTAAAGGCCCTGAACTACATGTCTAAGCCCAGGGAGATCCCGGTGGATTTCCTCAAGGCACATATTACAATTCTTCCCAAGCCAAACAAGGACCTAACAGAATGCGCAAGCTACAGGCCAATTTCGCTGCTGAATCTTGACGTGAAATTGATGTCAAAAATAATAGCAAACAGATTGAAACCTTTACTACACAAACTGATAGGAAGCGAGCAAGCAGGCTTCATGCCAGGAAGAGAAACCAGAGATAATGTAATTAAAACGCTCAATCTGATGCATGCTGCGGGGATGAGGAGATTCGAAGGCCTTCTCCTGTCCACGGACGCGGAGAAGGCCTTTGACCGCGTGGCCTGGGATTTCATGCTAGAAACATGTAGGTTCATTGGCTTGGGAAACAACATGATGTCTTGGATCTCTACGCTCTACAAAAACCCTTCTGCGCAGCTGAAGATCAATGGCTCCCTTTCAAACACAGTTGAAATCAAAAACGGGACGAGACAGGGATGCCCTCTCTCGCCCCTGTTGTTTATCCTAACCTTAGAGCCGTTTATCAGACGGATTGTAGCAGAAAGGGCAATACAGGGCTTTGAGGTGGGGAGAAAAGAATACAAGGTGGCGGCATACGCGGATGACTTGTTGTTCTTCATAACGAACCCCCATATTTCACTTCCCTCCTTAATGAAAGAATTCTCTATCTTTGGATATCTCTCAAACCTTAAAATTAATTATACCAAATCAGAAATTTTAAATGTTTCGATTCCCATAAATAAATTAGATCTTATCCAATCAAATTGTCCCTTTAAATGGGTAAACACAGCGCTTAAATATCTAGGAATATGGCTGACCCCTAAATTATCTCAAATTTTTGAATATAATTTCACTCCCTTACTGAAAACAATTTGTTTAGACTTACAAAACTGGCACTCAAAAAGTCTATCCTGGTTCGGCCGGACAGCTATATGTAAAATGGTCATCTTACCAAGAGTATTGTATCTATTCAGAAATTTGCCGATAAAAATTCCCCAAAACTTTTTTAAAGTGCTTCATACAACCCAAACAAAATTTATTTGGGCTCACAAGAAACCGAGAGTACGTTTTTCTAGACTCACCAAGCCCAAAGATAAAGGGGGAATGGGACTCCCAGACTTCCGTGCGTACTATATGGCCTCTCACATAACTAGGATAATAGATTGGCATTGCCACTCTACGTTTAAAGATTGGGTAGAAATTGAGGAAAAATTGAGCCAAACACCAATTAAATACTCACCATGGATTCAGTGGAGTAGTCTCCCAGCGGAGATGAGGATGCATCCCTTAGTAGGTACTACCTTAACAATCTTTCACAAACTAACGAAACTCGCCAACTTCTCGTCACTTCTCAGTCCGCTCACCCCACTACAAAATAATCCCAACTTCCCACCAGGAATGGGGAACCGATCACTCCAAGCGAACGACACAAATAATTCCCTATTAGCTTATCAATGTTTTCACAATCAAGAGTTCAGGAACTTCACAGATCTAAAACATACATACAAACTACATGACCTGCGGCTTTGGACTTATTTCCAATGCCGCAGCTTCCTTAATAAAACACAAAAAAAACAAAATTTCAACAGACCACTAACAGAATTAGAGTCAATATGTCAAAAAGAGGAACCCATCTCCAAAGTAACATCACTAGCATACCGCTGGATCCAAAATGGGGAGGACAAGGGGGAGAGGGATCTCAGAGAGAGCTGGTCAAGGGCACTAGGCATTCCTATGACGACTTCACAATGGTCAAAAGCATGTGTTTTCGCTCATAAATGCTCCCTGAGTACAAAAACCCAGGAAACAGCATACAAATTACTCACTCAATGGTATGCCACACCAGTAAAACTACACTCCTGGTTTCCAGAGCACTCGGATGCCTGCTGGCGTTGCAATGCTGATAAAGGAACATTGCTCCACATTTGGTGGCAGTGCCCAATATTGAACACTTTTTGGACAAAGGTTAAAGAGATGATTTACTTAATAACAGAAACAAAATTAAAGTTAGACGCAGCAGCATGTCTTCTGCATGTCACGGAATTTCCCATTAAGAGGTACAAACACTCACTTACCAAACATCTTTTAAATGCGGCCAAAGCGGTCATCCCACTGTACTGGAAATCTACAAAAATTCCATCCATACAGGAGTGGCTAAATAAGGTAACGGAGTTTTACGAGATGGAAGAGACTATCGCACAAGCAGGAGAAAATGTGGAAAGATTTCACAAAACTTGGTCACCTTGGCTTATATACAAATACTCACAGGCATATGTGGATGTCATGAACTAGGTACTGGTAAGAGATAACTTTCATATGATAAGCTAAATATTAAAAAACAGTCTAGTGAGGAACAGGGATTCCAATTAATTTAAACTGAAGGTTTACTACTTAATACCCTTCCCCCTCTTTCTTTTCTTTTTTCCCTTTCCAACTACTCTTTTTCTATGAGTAACAACACAGAATTCATGAATGTTAATCATTGATATATGCTTTATTAAGTTTTACAGTTGTACAAGTTTAAACAATTGATACCAATTCCTGCAATGTAACTGATGTACAATGATGTTTCTGATGTCAATCTAACACTGTATAATACCATGTGGAGCTGCGACTCCACGGATGCATCTTTTGTTATTTCTTTCACAATAAACTTTGATGTAAAAAAAAAAAAAAAAAAAAAATAAAAATAAAAATAATAAGAAAAGAGCTTTTAAAAAATATAAAAATGAAGGAACACTATCATCATTTAAATGTTACAAAGAATATAACAGAATTTGTTATAAAGGCAATCATGGATACAAAAATCCAAAACAAATGACAGTTTGCAAAAGATAGTAGGACAAACCCCTAAAATTCTTCAAATATATTAATAGTAAAAAGGTCAGGTCTGAGCATGTAGGCCCTTTACAAAATAATCTAGAGTGGGTGACTGGGGACAAAGAGAAAGCAAATGTATTAAATATCTTCTTCAGCTCTGTGTATACAAAGGAGCATAGGGAAGCTCATGGCCATAAAGGGGGTGCTATTGACAAAGCTCAAAATTATCCACAATGGCTCAAAAGTAACTATAGATCTGTTAGTTTAACTTCTATGGTTGGGAAGATACCGGAGAGTTTAATAAAAAGACCACACAGATGAGTTCTTGCTGGAAAAAATGTATTTTAAGCAACAGACAGCATGGATTCATGAAAGACAGAAGTTGTCAGACAAATCTGATATCTTTTTATGAGGAGGTAAGTAAAACCTTGGACAGAGGGGTATCTCTGGATGTGATATACTTTCTAATATATTTATAAATGGTATAAGATCTGGGATTAAAAGTACTATTTCAGTATTTGCAGATGACACCAATTATGCAGTGGAATAACGTCCTTACAAGATGTCTCCAACTTACAAGCCAACCTCAATGCACTGTTTAATTGGGCAACTATGTTGCAAATGAGGTTTAATGTTGATAAATGTAAAGTTATGCACTTGGGAGCTAATAATATGCATTCATCATATATACTAGGGGAAGTACAACTGGGGGAATCAATGGTGGGGAAGGATCTGGGAGTTTTGGTAGATCATAAGCTTAATAATAGCATGCAATGCCAAGCTGCAATTTCCAAAGCGAGCAAAATCCTTTATTGTATCAATAGAAGTATAGACTCCAGAGAGAAATATATAATTTTGTCCCTGTACAAATTATTAGCAAGACCTCATCTGGAATATGCAGTTCAGTTTTGGGCAGCAGTTCACAAAAAGTATATCGGGGGACTGGAGAAAGTGCAGAGAAGAGCAACCAAACTGATAAGAGGCATGGAGGAGCTCAGCTATGAGGAAAGATTGGAGGAACTGAATTTATTTTCTCTTGAGTTACATAGTTACATAGTGGGTGAGGTTATAAAAAGACCCAAGTCTATCCAGTTCAACCTGTTGTGTGTGTGTGTGCATTTATGTCAATAGTACATTGTATATCCCTGTATGTTGTGGTCGTTAAGGTACCCATCATATAGTTTTTTTGAAGTTATCGATGCTCCCTGCTGATAGCACTGCTTGTGGAAGAGAATTCCACATTCTTACCACTCTGGCAGTAAAGAACCCTCTATGCAGTTTAAGGTTAAACCGCTTCTTTCTAATTTTAGTGAATGGCCGCATGTCTTTTTTTATTCCCTTTCACTGAAAAGCCTTTTTCCTGGTGCCTCCATGGCAGCATAACAATGGTTGGTTGCTCCGCCCCCTACCAACCCACAGGACCATTTTAACTCTATAAAAAAGAGTTGCTCCCCTCAGTCAGTATTCTTTACTCTGTCCTCATTCCAGCAGGATCACTATCAGCCTTACCTCACCGCTTTATGGTGTAACCGTTGCAGGTTCATGCTCTCCTGCAGTATAGAGTCCCATTGCTTGGGCTGCTAAATGCGCCAGAAAAGTACGGGAGGCCGTTTTTTCTGTGGATCTTTTTTTGGGCACATTTGGAAGATTAACAGGAGCCTATCCTTCTCCTCTATGCTCTTCCCTGATGGCATGCCTCATATCTATGTGTGAGCAGGCTGTTACCTGCCTTTCAGAATTCCTCCATGGATAATGTTCCCCCCTCCTCCTGTAAGCAGTGTGCGGCACTTCCCGTGCGCCAATCTGCTCTGTTTTACCCGGTGGGGGGGGCGGAGTCACGGCGTGATGTCTTGTGACAATACGACACATGCGCAGTAGCGGGCTTAAGCCATCGGCGGCCATCTTGGTACTCCCAAAGCACTCTCAGCATAAATGGAGAGCCTTGGATTCATTACATAGCCAGCTATCAAGGAGAAGACATCTCTCTAAGTGTCTTCCCTATTGTGCAAAGACAAAGGAGCCTGGTCAAGGTATTTAGGGGCATTACTGGTTTGAATATGTGTACATGTGTTTGTATGCATGTACATGTATATATATATCTATATATATATATATATCTATATATATATATATATATATATATATAGATATATATATATATCTATATATATATATATATATATATATATGTAAAAAAAAATCTATCCTTTTTTTATTTGTTTCCAGCTGCCCCTAGTAATGTAATACCGCAACAAAAAGATCCTCATCATACCACTAGGTAAGGGCTGCAACAATCAGGTAAGTTTTTTTTTTTTAAAAAAGAGCACTCGGGGCAATTTAGAACATATTTTTTGTTTCTACAGCCCGCACTGGGGATCATCCCGCAGATCATCCCACCGAAGCTCTCCAGAGAGGAGATCAAAAGGTCATGGGAGCTCGGGGCACTCTCATTCATCCTCAGCTCATGCCTCCTGCAGTGGCCAGAGGTCACCCCAACATACCCCTAGCAGACACGAATCCCACAGACCGGTGTATCCAAGAGAGAAGACCTGTTGGGTATGTGGAAGACAAGCGTGCTGGAGAAATTGGTATGCGGGAAGTGTCTACTAGAGGCTACAGGGGACAAGGAGAAAGACAAGCAGCAGTCTCTGGAAACAATCAAGAGCCTGATCAAGGATTCAATCAGGGAGCTGGCCCTCTCCCAAGACCAAGTTAACCCATCCTCAGCCGAAGCAGCAATAAATGCGCCCAATCCTCATACGGACGCAGAGGTGAATTCTGAAGATGAGGCGGAAATGGTGGATGACAATATGATGGAATAATTAGGGAGTAGAGGAGGGAGGAGGAGGGGAGGGATTATGTGTGAGGGAGTAATGAGCATGTTATCCCCAGTTAATACAGGGTTCGGCGAAAAACTCTCTTTTTGTGTGTTTTTTGTTGTAGGTCTTTGTCTTGTTAGGTATGTTTGGGGTTTTATATGTTGGTTGAATAGAGGTTGGGACGCGGGTGGGTTAGGGAGGGAAGAGGGTAAGGAGATAACATCAATTGCACTAGCACTATTTAAGATGACAGATATAGGTAGCTTTCACATTAGATTGCCCCCAAGTAGGCCCAATGGGCAGAAGAATAGGATGCATGAGAGTGTGAGTGTGAAGTTGAGTTATGATTGGCTTGATTGGTACACAGGGGTGATTGAAATCTAATATTATAGTTTTGAGGGTGTGGAATGCAGGTTGGAAGATTTTATAAAATTACCATAAGAAAAACCTGTAACAGGAAAAAGACACTGGTATTTTGGTATAAGGCACATTGAAATAGATTATTATGGTTGGAAACACTTTTATTAATTTGAATTTATGTTCTTGGAATGTGCAGGGAATGGGAGATCCAAAGAAAAAGGCAGCAGTTCTCCTAACCGCAAAAACATATGCGGCAGGCGTATTTTGCTTACAGGAGACACACCTTACAAAAATTACTAGTCCTCAATTAAGGTGGCGGGATTATCCTACACAATTTCACTCAGTTCACACTTCTCACTCCAGAGGGGTGAGTACCCTTATCAGGGTTGGGGTACCTTTTACTTGTCTCCAGACTAGGATAAAGGAACAGGGACGATACATCTTCTTATTCTGTAGAATTGAAAATAGAACCTACATATTGACAAATGTGTATCCCTCCCCCCTTCAACTTATCGATCCTCTGCGAACTCACTAAGTTTACTCTGGATAAACCAGGGGTACCGGTGTTAGTAGCAGGGGATTTTAACATGGTAATGGACCAGAGCTTAGATATATTCCCCCCAGGAGTATATGCAACTAGAACAGTGGATTCCAGGCTACCAGATTTTTTGACAGAAACAGGATTGAAGGATATTTGGAGAATATGTAACCCAGGGGCCTGACAATATTCATGCTCGTCCATGACTCACTCTACACTCTCCAGGATTGATTTAGTCCTGGGGAATGAGGAGATAATGCCACTAATAAAAAATGTGTGTTATAAGCTTAGGGGTCTGTCAGACCACTCTCCAGTGATAGTTTTGCTGGAACTAGGTAAGCGTGAACATCCTGGGGAGTGTAGACCGAGTCCTTTATGGATTGAACTAATGGGAGATCCGAAGGATATATTAGGGATCTGGGGGAATTTATTGACTTAAATCGGGACACCGCCCCAGCGGGAATAGTTTGGGACACTTTAAAAGCCTTCTTGAGAGGATTGATGATACAGCAAATCTCAAAAATTAAGAAGCAGACCAAGGACTGGGAGAGCACAATGGGAACAATACATTAACAATCCCACACCAGACACACTTGGGAGTTGGATTAAGGAACAAAAATCTATTGGCTAATGACCCTCCAGAATGCAGAGAATAAATTTCTCTTTCAAAGACAAACCACCTTTTGGAGAAGGGGAAAGTGTAGGACGGATATTGGCACATTTAGTTAGAACAAACTCCCCTACATTCACGGTACCTACGATTGCAGTGGATGATGGGAGTGTGTCCTCAAATACCCCAGAGATAGTGAAAGATAGTTAAAGAGTACTATGAGGATCTTTATAGATCCCAGCAGGGGGAAATGAGTGAAGAGATGGATTCTTTCTTCAGGGAATTGAAGTTGCCCTTTCTTAGCGAAGCGGATAGAGCCAAGTTGAACTGCCCCATAACAATAGAAGAGATGACATGTATAACTAACGAGATGGTGAGACAGAAATCTCTGGCCGAGATATATCGACATTATGGTAAGGTACTGCTCCCTGAGCTGTTGAGGGTCCTGAATGCACAGGGAAAGCTTCCTTCTTCAATGATGGAGTCCAATATTATTATTATACACAAGGAGGGTAAAGACCCGCTTGACGTAGCCTCATATAGGCCGATTGCCCTGCTGAATGCCGATATGAAGATTTTGGTGAAGGTCTTGGCGGCTAGATTAAACAAAGTTACCGCAAACCTCATCCACCCCGATCAGTCGGGTTTTATACCTGGGAGAACAACAAGCGTTAACATCAGGCGCCTATACTTGAACCTCCAGGTCCCGACAGATGGGGAGGGGGAGGGGGCCATCTTATCTTTGTATCCCGCCAAGGCCTTCGACAGCCTAGAGTGGCAGTACATGTTGAAGGCCATGGCATTGGCCCAACTGGGTACAGGATTTATCGGCTGGGTCAAGATGATTTATAAAGCACCAGAGGCCAGAGTAAGAGTGAATAGCGAGCAATCAGTCAAGTTTGGACTGAGGAGGGGGACTAGGCAGTGGTGTCCCCTGTCGCCCCTTCTTTTTGCCCTTGCAATTGAACCCTTGGCGATTGCACTCAGGTCATCTGACCAGGTGAAGGGCTTCAGAAGAGGTGATCTGGACGAGAAAATTGCACTATATGCAGATGATCTCCTGTTATTCCTAGGGGCTATGCAGGACTCCTTCCGTAAAGCCATGAATATCATTAATAGATTTGACCAACTCTCTGGATTAAAAATAAACTGGGCAAAGTCCAGTCTGTTACCAGTAGACTCCCTGGTAAGTCCATTACCGGAGGAGGTAACCCAGATCCCAGTGGTAAATAAATTTAAATATCTGGGTATAAACATCTCTAAAGACCCTCAACAGTTCGCCTTAGATAATATCGACCCTCTGTTGATTAGATTTAAGGGAAAAATACAAATCTGGAAACGCCTGCCATTGTCGGTGGCAGGTCGGTGCAACTTGATCAAAATGATCTGGCTACCCCAGCTCCTTTATGTACTGCACAACTCCAACCAATTTGGCTTTACAAAAAATGGTTTCAAAGGATAGAGACCCTGTTTAGGGAAATGATTTGGAAAGGTGGCCCAGCTACAATTTGTTTAAGTACTTTGCAACTTCAGAAACAGGAAGGAGGGGTAGCGCTCCCACACCCTTTTAGTTACTTTTTGGCGTCACAAGTTCAATATTTAGGGGGTGTAATGTAGTTGGACAAGAAGCAGGAAGGAAGCTACTCTTACAAACCACTCCACATGAATCTATACCCGAAGCTTTGGAGGCAGGATCCTTTCTCCCAAAACTACCAACTCTGAAGTTAATGATGAAAGTTTGGGACACGGCAAAAGTATTACTACAGAGTATTCTCGGATCTTACTCCATTGTGGGGAAATAGCAAACTGGGAGAACTTCAGAAGATGGGGACAATAAAGGAGTGGGAGAGATGTGGCCTGAGATATTTCTCACAGTCATTCCAAGAAGGTAACCTGAAAACTTTCCAGGAACTAAGAGCCCAATATGCCTTGCCGAATAAATCCTTCTTTAGGTATTTACAGGTCAGGCATGCCCTAGAGGTACAGTTCAGGGGAAGGATCTTGGAATGGAGCGCAATTCCTATACTCCAAAAATTAATTAACGGTGATTCAATGAAAGGTTTAATCTCAAACATATACCCTCATATTAATAAGGGGAGATCGGCTAAGCGAGATCCCCCTCGGTACAAGAGTAAATGGGAAAAAGATGTAGGTAACATAAATGATAACCAGTGGAATAGAATTCTTGAAGTGGCCCTGTTGGTCTCCTTATTTCCGTCGCAGAGGATGTCTCACCTATCTTTACTGTACAGAACTTGTTATACCCCCCACAGGCTCTTTCAATTTGGCCGCCGGACAGATTCTAGATGCCCTAGGTGTGGGGAACTAGATGGGGACTTGGTCCATATGTTCTGGAGGTGCCCGAAGTTATTTTGTTACTGGACGGAGGTGGTGAAAAACATCGACAGTGTATTCGGAACTTCTACGGAGCTGGAGCCGAAAAAATGTCTCTTGGGATTAGAGGAGGGTGAAGGTAAATTAGGCAATACCCAAGTGGCAGTGATGAGATGCTTGCTCCAAACAAGGATCTTGATTGCTCAAAGACGGCACTCTGCACTACCTCCGTCCAGTGAAGAATGGAAAAATAGTATGAATGGCATAATTATCAAAGAGAAATCGATATACATTAAGCAAGGTGTGCTTTGGAAATACGATTTGACTTGTAAGCCCTGGTGGGCAGTAAGAGGGATTTACATGTAAAATACTAATAATCATTAAAACAACCCTGTAAAAGCACAGAGATAAACTAAGAGGGGACCCTAGAGAATTTAATGGTGAGAGAATGGAAGGAAGATAGGGCGAGATGCTTGAAACAGTGGGGGAAGCGGGTTTGTTTAGTTAATAAAAATACTAAGAGACGTATCCCCAGGTCCCAGCCTATATTTAGATAATAAAAGTACGGGCTTCTTTGTTCTGGGAGGGAGGCCTGGATCAATAAGGGGAAATATGTATTTGCTTGATATATTTTTGTACTGTCCCCTTTTTTTTGCCTTTTATATAAACGTGAAAAACTTTCAATAAAAAAATAAAGTTTAAAAAAAAAAAGAGCCTGATCAAGGATTCAATCAGGGAGTTGGCCCTCTCCCAAGACCAAGTTAACCCATCCTCGGCCGAAGCAGCAATAAATGTGCCCACTCCTCATACGGACGCAGAGGTGAATTCTGAAGATGAGGAGGAAAGGTGGATGACAATATCTCAGCTTTTGACTTCGCTCTAGTTAAGCCTTTCATCACCGCGGTCAAGGATGCAATCCAGTGGGAGGAAAATCCAGAGCCCCTTCTAAAACAAAGAAATATTTCCCACATCTGAAAAAGAAGTTATCAACTTTTCCCTTGATGGAAGAAATCAAGGAGGTGGTAACAGACGAATGTCAGAGGGTGGACAGAAGACCTATTGCGTATAATTGTTTTCTTAAGTTATATCCACTGGCAGAAGCAGACGCGAAGCTTTTTGATACTGTACCAACTGTGGACGCCTCAATTATGAGGTTGGCTAGAAATTCGACTTTACTACTAGAAGACGCAGTCTCCTTTAAAGATGTCTTTGACCGAAGGATTGACTCAGACCTGAAAAAGACTTATCAGGTGGCTGGAGGAGCATGCAAACTGGCGGTAGCTCTGACCTCAATCTCGAGGGCCACCAGAGTATGGTCGGACAATGTTGAAACAGCCCTCAGACAAGGGGTGGGCTCAGAAGAAATCATTAAGGCACTGGATGAATTAAAATTGGCCTCAGATTTCATAGCAGAAGCAGCTATTAATGTCTTAAAATGTTCTTCCAGGGCCAAGCTGTATTCCATCAGGGCCAGAAGAGCGTTATGGTTAAAACCATGGTCGGACGATCCAACGTCTAAACAATCATGGTGTCATATTCCATACGATGGAAAAGCTCTGCTTAGCGAAAAGATGGATACGGCAATTACCAGAGTCACAGGGGGGAAAAGTGGTTTAATTCCCCAGGACAGGGGCAGGAGGAAGAGATTCGCTAGTCGCCCAGCGGGCCAGCTAAGAGGGAAGGATTCCAGATCCTACCACCCAGGAAGGGAATACAGAAGGGGCTGGAAAGGTTCACAAGCTACCTTTCTGAGGTTGGCAAAACCAAAAGCCTCTACATCCATGGTTGAGAGCCAGAAGTCCTTTTGACGCCCTCCCCACCCAAACTGATTCGGTGGGAGCCCGTCTAAAGGCGTTTGCCCAGGTTTGGGTGGAAGATTGTGTAGACCAGTGGGCAGTGTCCACGGTCCATCAAGGCCATTTCTGGAGATTCAAAAGGCAGCCCCCCTCTATTCCTTTCAGCCCAACAAGATCCCAACCTCCAGAGAAAAAAAGGAGGCCCTTCTTCAATATGTCAAAATGCTTGTTCTCCAGCAAGCAGCGGTACCAGTTCAAGACTCAGGGAAATGCTTAGGCTTTTATTCCCTGGTCTTCTTGGTCCCCAAAAAATCAGGGGGTTGGAGGCCGGTGCTAGACCTGAAGAAACTGAACAAGCATATCCGTGTGGAACATTTCAAGATGGAGTCCTTAAGCACGGTCATTCTATCCGTTCAGCCAGGGGATTGGATGGCTTCCATAGACCTTCAGGTGCATATCTTCATATACCTATCCACCCTCAGTTTCAGCCTTTTCTTTGGTTCAGAATAAGCGACTTACGTCTTCAATTCCAATGCCTTCCCTTCGGGATTTCAACAGTGCCCAGAACCTTCACCAAAGTGCTAGTAGCGATCTTGGCTCCTCTTCGAGAGAAGGGGATTCGAGTACTACACTATTTGGACGATATTCTAGTTCCATCCCAGCACAGACAGACCTTGGTGATACATGTACAATTGGTCCTAGACACGCTGATAAAGTTTGGTTGGCTAATCAACTACGCCAAAAGTCAACTTACGCCCACACAGGAGATAACTTACCTAGGAGCATTCTTCAACACTCCAGGAAGAGCAGTCTCACTCCCTTCAGAAAAGATCCCTTCCTTGATAGGGAAGGTGAAAAGGGCACTAGCGAGCCATTCCCTCTCTTCATGCATACCCATGGTGAAATGGGCCAGATGGCATCTACGGACTTTCCAGGTGGGCTTTTTATCACAGTGGAAGAAAATTCACCTAGATCAGAGGATATCAATTACGCCTGCAATGAAATCCAGCCTTTGGTGGTGGACAAGGCCATCCAACCTTCTGCTTCACTGTCCCCTTGGCCCCATCCCATGGGCTGTTCTGACGACAGATGCGAGTCAGTTAGGATGGGGGCACATTACCAAGACCAGTTGGTACAGGGCAGATGGCAATTCAATGCAACAGAGGTAGTGTCAAACACCTTGGAGCTAAGGGCGGCTTGGTTGGCAATCTTGTCTCTGGCCACCTTCCTCAGGGGCAAAACCATCCTTCTCCAGATGGACAACAGAGGGGCAGTGGCCTATGTTCAGAATCAAGGGGGAACGCACAGCGGGTCCCTCCTGAACGAAGTGACACCCATTCTGACATGGGCCGAGAGGAATTTAGTCAACCTACGGGCCTCATATATCCCAGGGCTAGAGAACCAGTTAGCCAATCAGCTTTCAAGATCTTTCAGCCACAACAACGAGTGGTCTCTGAATCCGAGGGTCTTCTCCTGGATATGCCAGCAATGGGGCACTCCCCAAATAGACCTATTTGCCTCCCCGCTCAATGCAAAGACACTGCTTTTTTTTTCGAGATTCCCATCTCCGAAGTCAGCAGGGGTGGATGCCCTAACCCAACCATGGAACTTTCAGATGGCATACACATACCCCCCAACTCCCCTGATATTGAGGTTTCTCCAACGCCTAACAACAGAAGAGATCACAATTTTGGCAGTGATTCCATACTGGTCCAAGAGACCGTGGTTCACGCTGCTAGTCAAGATGGCCTTGTGCAAACTGCTTCCCCTTCCATGCATAGACAACCTTCTGTCTCAAGGCAAGTTCTGTCACCTGCACCCAGAGATCCTAGATTTGAGGGATTGAAAGTTGAACGGAAAAGGTTGGGCGAGTTAGGATGTTCGCATAATGTCATTCAAACACTACTACAGGCCAGAAAAGCATCTATGAATTCCACATACTATAGAGTTTGGAGAAATTTACAGAATTGGCAGAGACTAACCATTTCGATCCTCTAAACCCCGGAATCCATAACATACTCCTCTTTTTAGAGAGTGGATTGGACTTAGGTTTGGGTCTGAACATGCTTAAGGTCCAGGTTTCAGCCCTTTCAGCCCTAACAGATACCCGGTGGGCACTAGACCCTCTTGTGGAACGTTTCTTGAAAGCAGTTCTAAGATTGAGACCTCCCAGGAAGATGCTATACCCCAAATGGGATTTGACTATAGTGCTAAGTGTCCTTTCAAAACCTCCGTTTGCTTCCACAGAAGAATGCACCTTGGAGGATATTTCTCTGAAGGCAGTCTTTCTAGTCGCCATCACTTCGGGTTGCAGGGTATCAGAGATCCAAGCATTAGGGTCACAAGAACCCTACATTACCTTCTTCCCAGACAGGGTGGTGTTGCAGCCTATTCATCAGTTCATCCCTAAAGTACCTTCAGTCTTCCATCTGAACCAAGAGTGGGTTCTTCCAGCATTCGGGGAGGATCCAGCCTCCTCAAAACTGCATGAGTTGGATATAGCCAGATCCCTAAGTCACTACCTAAATTTGACGCAGCAGTTCAGGAATAGGGATTAGCCGAACACCCCCCTGTTCGGTTCGCACTAGAACATGCGAACAGGAAAAAATTTCGTTCGAACACGCGAACACCGTTAAAGTCTATGGGACACGAACATGAATAATCAAAGTGTTAATTTTAAAGGCTTATATGCAAGTTATTGTCATAAAAAGTGTTTGGGGACCTGGGTCCTGCCCCAGGAGACATGGATCAATGCAAAAAAAGTTTTAAAAACGGCCGTTTTTTCAGGAGCAGTGATTTTAATAATGCTTAAAGTCAAACAATAAAAGTGTAATATCCCTTTTAATTTCGTAGCTGGGGGGTGTCTATAGTATGCCTGTAAAGGGGCGCATGTTTCCCGTGTTTAGAACAGTCTGACAGCAAAATGACATTTCAAAGGAAAAAAGCTATTTAAAACTACTCGCGGCTATTGCATTGCCGGTCCGACAATACACATAGAAGTTCATTGATAAAAACGGCATGGGAATTCCCCACAGGGGAACCCCGAACCAAAATTAAAAAAAAAAAATGACGTGGGGGTCCCCCTAAATTCCATACCAAGCCTTTCAGGTCTGGTATGGATATTAAGGGGAACCCCAGCCAAAATTAAAAAAAAATGACGTGGGGGTCACCTTAAATTCATACCAGACCCTTCAGGTCTGGTATGGATTTTAAGGGGAACCCCGTGCCAAAAAAAAAAAAAACGGCGTGGGGTCCCCCCAAAAATCCATATCAGACCCTTATCCGAGCACGCAACCTGGCAGGCCGCAGGAAAAGAGGGGGGGGAGAGAGAGCGCCCCCCCTCCTGAACCGTACCAGGCCACATGCCCTCAACATTGGGAGGGTGCTTTGGGGTAGCCCCCCAAAACACCTTGTCCCCATGTTGATGAGGACAAGGGCCTCATTCCCACAACCCTGGCCGGTGGTTGTGGGGGTCTGCGGGTGGGGGCTTATCGGAATCTGGAAGCCCCCTTTAACAAGGGGTCCCCCAGATCCCAGCCCCCCGTGTGAAATGGTAAGGGGGTACAAAAGTATCCCTACCATTTCCCTAAAAAACTGTCAAAAATGTTAAAAATGACAAGAGACAGTTTTTGACAATTCCTTTATTTAAATGCTTCTTCTGTCTTCTTTCTTCTATCTTCCTTCATCTTCTTCTTCTTCTTCCGGTTCTTCTGGCTCTTCTGGTTCTTCCTCCGGCGTTCTCATCCAGCATCTCCTCTGCGGCATCTTCTATCTTCTTCTCCTCGGGCCGCTCTGCACCCATGGCATGGGGGGAGGCTCCCACTCTTCTCTTCATCTTCTTCATCTTCTTAATCTTCTTCTTTTCTTCTCTTCTTCTCTTCTTCATCTTCTTCTCCGGGCTGCTCCGCATCCATGCTGGCATGGAGGGAGACTCCCGCTGTGTGGCGGCGTCTCCTCTTCTGATTTTTGGCACCCAAATGCATTACCTTACATTTTTCAACATTAAACCTCATTTTCCATGTGTTTGCCCACCCATTGTTTAGGTCTTCTTGCAAGGTTTCCACATATCCTGTATAGAATTTTTTGCCCTGCTTAACTTTGTATCGTCCGCAAATACTGAGATTGAGCTGTTTATCCCATCCTCCAGATCGTTTATAAATATATTAAAGAGGATTGGTCCTCAGACAGATCCTTGGGGGACCCTACTTTCCACACCAGACCATTCTCAGTACTCCCCATTTATCACCACCCTTTGAACTCGCCCCGTAGCCATTTTTCAGTCCAGGTACTCACTCTATGGTCCATGCCGACAGACCTTAGTTTGTGCAGTAATACATTGTGGGGAACTGTATCAAATATCTTTGCAAAATCCAGATACACCACATCTACAGGCCTTCCTTTATCTATGTGGCAGCTCACTTCTTCATAGAAGGTTAATAGATTAGTCTGGCAAGAATGATTGTTCATGAATCCATGCTGATTACTGCTAATGATACGGTATTAATTACTGAAATCTTGTATATAGTCCCTTATCATCCCCTCCAATAGCTTGCAGAGGTATTGATGTTAGGCTGACTGGTCTGTAGTTCCCAAGGGATATATACCTCTGCCCTTTTTAAATATTGGGGGAAATGCATAGACAGAGGGTAATCCCATTGATATGTTAGTGTATCTAACCCCAATGCTAGCTCTTCTTTGTAGAGGGAAATGAAGGCAGGCGTCTTTGCATTTTCCTGACTTGCAAACAAATATACTTGAGGTAAACCCTAGGCCTCTGTGATCATCAGAAATACTTCTGGATTCAGGGTCCATTCAGATTCTTTCACCTTTTTTCTGCTCAAAAAGTCTGCCAACACATTTTGCTTGTCTTTTAAGTGAACTACCGACAGAGGCTAAATTTGTTGTGGCCCAGGTCAGGATCTGATGAGCTAGCTCTATTAGCATTTTGCTGTTACTGCTGTTAAATTGTCTGACAAGATCTTTACGTGCTGGTCACTAGGGATGAGCCGAACACCCCCCTGTTCGGTTCGCACCAGAACATGCGAACAGGAAAAAAGTTCGTTCGAACATGCGAACACCGTTAAAGTCTATGGGACACGAACATGAATAATCAAAAGTGCTAATTTTCAAGGCTTATATGCAAGTTATTGTCATAAAAAGTGTTTGGGGACCTGGGTCCTGCCCCAGGGGACATGGATCAATGCAAAAAAAAGTTTTAAAAACGGCCGTTTTTTCAGGAGCAGTGATTTTAATAATGCTTAAAGTCAAACAATAAAAGTGTAATATCCCTTTAAATTTCGTACCTGGGGGGTGTCTATAGTGTGCCTGTAAAGGGGCGCATGTTTCCTGTGTTTAGAACAGTCTGACAGCAAAATGACATTTTGAAGGAAAAAACTCATTTAAAACTACCCGCGGCTATTGCATTGCCGACAATACACATAGAAGTTCATTGATAAAAACGGCATGGGAATTCCCCAAAGGGGAACTCCGAACCAAAATTAAAAAAAAAAATGACGTGGGGGTCCCCCTAAATTCCATACCAGGCCCTTCAGGTCTGGTATGGATATTAAGGGGAACCCCGGCCAAAATTTAAAAAAAAAAATGACGTGGGGTTCCCCCTAAATTCCATACCAGACCCTTCAGGTCTGGTATGGATTTTAAGGGGAACCCCGCGCCAAAAAAAAAAAAAAAAATGGCGTGGGGTCCCCCCAAAAATCCATACCAGACCCTTATCCGAGCACGCAACCTGGCAGGCCGCAGGAAAAGAGGGGGGGACGAGAGTGCGGCCCCCCCTCCCTCCTGAACCGTACCAGGCCACATGCCCTCAACATTGGGAGGGTGCTTTGGGGTAGCCCCCCAAAACACCTTGTCCCCATGTTGATGAGGACAAGGGCCTCATCCCCACAACCCTGGCCGGTGGTTGTGGGGGTCTGCGGGCGGGGGGCTTATCGGAATCTGGAAGCCCCCTTTAACAAGGTGACCCCCAGATCCCGGCCCCCCCTGTGTGAAATGGTAAGGGGGTACATAAGTACCCCTACCATTTCACAAAAAAAGTGTCAAAAATGTTAAAAATGACAAGAGACAGTTTTTGACAATTCCTTTATTTAAATGCTTCTTCTTTCTTCTATCTTGCTTCATCTTCTGGTTCTTCTGGCTCTTCTGGTTCTTCTGGTTCTTCCTCCGGCGTTCTCGTCCAGCATCTCCTCCGCGGCGTCTTCTGTCTTCTTCTCCTCGGGCCGCTCCACACCCATGGCATGGGGGGGAGGCTCCCGCTCTTCTCTTCTTCTCTTCTTCTTTTCTTCTTTTCTTCTTTTCTTCTCTTCTTCTCTTCTTCTTCATTTTCTTCTCCGGGCCGCTCCGCAATCCATGCTGGCATGGAGGGAGGCTCCCGCTGTGTGACGGCGCTCCTCGTCTGACAGTTCTTAAATAACGGGGGGGGCGGGGCCACCCGGTGACCCCGCCCCCCTCTGACGCACGGTGACTTGACGGGACTTCCCTGTGACGTCACGGGGAATGCCACAGGGAAGTCCCGTCAAGTCACCGTGCGTCAGAGGGGGGCGGGGTCACCGGGTGGCCCCGCCCCCCCCCCCCGTTATTTAAGAACTGTCAGACGAGGAGCGCCGTCACACAGCGGGAGCCTCCCTCCATGTCAGCATGGATTGCGGAGCGGCCCAGAGAAGAAAATGAAGAAGAAGAGAAGAAGAGAAGAAAAGAAGAAAAGAAGAAAAGAAGAAGAGAAGAAGAGAAGAGCGGGAGCCTCCCCCCCATGCCATGGGTGCGGAGCGGCCCGAGGAGAAGAAGACAGAAGACGCCGCGGAGGAGATGCTGGACGAGAACGCCGGAGAAAGAACCAGAAGAACCAGAAGAGCCAGAAGAACCAGAAGATGAAGCAAGATAGAAGAAAGAAGAAGCATTTAAATAAAGGAATTGTCAAAAACTGTCTCTTGTCATTTTTAACATTTTTGACACTTTTTTCGTGAAATGGTAGGGGTACTTATGTACCCCCTTACCATTTCACACAGGGGGGGGCTGGGATCTGGGGGTCACCTTGTTAAAGGGGGCTTCCAGATTCCGATAAGACCCCCGCCCGCAGACCCCCACAACCACCGGCCAGGGTTGTGGGGATGAGGCCCTTGTCCTCATCAACATGGGGACAAGGTGTTTTGGGGGGCTACCCCAAAGCACCCTCCCAATGTTGAGGGCATGTGGCCTGGTACGGTTCAGGAGGGAGGGGGGGCCGCACTCTTGTCCCCCCCTCTTTTCCTGCGGCCTGCCAGGTTGCGTGCTCGGATAAGGGTCTGGTATGGATTTTTGGGGGGACCCCACGCCGTTTTTTTTTTTTTTTTTGGCGCGGGGTTCCCCTTAAAATCCATACCAGACCTGAAGGGTCTGGTATGGAATTTAGGGGGAACCCCACGTCATTTTTTTTTTTTAATTTTGGCCGGGGTTCCCCTTAATATCCATACCAGACCTGAAGGGCCTGGTATGGAATTTAGGGGGACCCCCACGTCATTTTTTTTTTTTTAATTTTGGTTCGGGGTTCCCCTTTGGGGAATTCCCATGCCGTTTGAACTTCTATGTGTATTGTCGGCAATGCAATAGCCGCGGGTAGTTTTAAATGAGTTTTTTCCTTCAAAATGTCATTTTGCTGTCAGACTGTTCTAAACACAGGAAACATGCGCCCCTTTACAGGCACACTATAGACACCCCCCAGGTACGAAATTTAAAGGGATATTACACTTTTATTGATTGACTTTAAGTATTATTAAAATCACTGCTCCTGAAAAAACGGCCGTTTTTTAAACTTTTTTTTGCATTGATCCATGTCCCCTGGGGCAGGACCCAGGTCCCCAAACACTTTTTATGACAATAACTTGCATATTAGCCTTTAAAATTAGCACTTTTGATTTCTCCCATAGACTTTTAAAGGGTGTTCCGCAGCATTCGAATTTGCCGCGAACACCCCAAATTGTTCGCTGTTCGGTGAACTTGCGAACAGCCAATGTTCGAGTCGAACATGAGTTCGACTCGAACTCGAAGCTCATCCCTACTGGTCACCGAAGCAAGCTAGGCTGGCTTCTGAATCAGGAAAAATCTAATCTGGTCCCAGCTCAAAGAGTGAGATTTCTAGGTTATACGATATAGATTCAATACAGCAGAAGATTTTCTTTCCAGAGGAGAAAATAGAAAAGATTCAGTCAGCCCTGAAGCTAGTCCAATCTAATCTTTCAGTATCGGTGCAAGTGGCTATGTTGGTTCTAGGGTCATTCACAGCTTCGATTCCAGCGGTTCAATGATCCAGGCTTCACACCCACCCTCCCCACTCAAATATCCTCCATGGGTTGTTGTAGTGATATGATATGTATAGTAGTATCGTGGGTAGATAATTAATTAGTAGTTATTATAATGATGATGTATGTACTCTTCCGCAGCAACCCAATTCTTCCAGAGAGATGCACTTTATTGACTTCCAACACAGAACAAAGTCCAAAGTCCACAGATGACAAAAATCCGACAGAGTAAATGTAATTTAGAGTCCCATGTTCCTAGATCTGCGCCTTCATTGTCACACACAGACAATACTAAACTATAGACTGAATGCCATGTTATATAAAGTAGACACTGAATGGCTGAGCAATTTGATTGGCTGTTTCCATTCAGGCCTTTGATATGCTTTAGTCTTTCAGACAGACAACACACCCCAGCCGTGAACAGCTGCAGTCATAAATCACCCCAATCTGCACTCCCGCATATCAACATCAAAAAGTCCCCTTTGATATGTGTAATTAGATTAGATTAACAGATACCACCTGAACACCCTTTGAAATGTTCAGTTAGGTTAACAGGCCATACCTCACACACCTAGATAGACTTGCATAAGATTGACACATCAAAGGGTCTTCAGCTGTCCCCTTGATATGTTAATATTCAGTTGGCTCAGGCAAATCAACCATTGTCAATTGAATTCTGGCCTGGTCAATATTGTACTGTATGTGTACATATATATAATAATATAATATCCCACATAAATTGGCAAACATATTACAACAGTTGTCTCATCAAGAACCACTGGAATAGCAGATCAGGATCGCCTCAAGGCTAAGGAATTCCTTATGGTGGTGGAAGGAGACCAGAGAAATCTGTTAAAGTGTCTCCCTCAGTCCTTTACCACAACTAAGTGCTGACAACAGATGTGAGTTCGTGGGGATGGCAAGCCCAACTCAAGGAGCAAACAACACAAGGTTCTTGGTCAAAAATAGAAGCAAGAAAATCCTCCAACTGGAGAGAGCTAAAGGCAATACATTTGAGCCTTCTGTTCTTCCAGCAGTCCTTAAATTGGTCAGCAACTGGCCCTTGGACTCGGCAAAGAGCAATAGGTCATCCAGGTAGGGAACAATGGCGATCCCCTTCAGTCTCAGGGGCTCTAAAGCCTCTGCCATCACTTTGGTAAACACCTTGGGTGAAGAGGAGAGGCCGAAGGGAAGTACTCTGAACTGCAGATGCCATATCTTCTTCCCTAGGTTGACCGCTAGACGGAGAAACTTCTGTGATGAGTTTGCAATCAGAATGTGTGACTATGCATCTCTATGGTCGATTGATGCCATAAAGCAACCAGGAGTAAACAGCTTCCTTACTGAGAATATTTTGTCCATCCGAAACCGTTTATACCTGATGGATCTGTTTACAATTTTTAAATTCAAAATCAGACGGAACTTTCCAGGTGTTTTTTTTTTTAACTAGGAATATATGAAAGTAAAACCCCAAGCCCCCCGGCTCCCTGGGGACCTAAATGATGACCTCCTGTTGGATCAGTTCCTCTAAGAGGAACATCATAGTCAGAGCCTTTTCTTGATCCCTTTGGAGATCGGTCACAAAGAATCTGCTTGGGGGTGTCTGGGAAAACTCCAGACTGTATTCTTGTCTGATGTTCTGAATGAAGGGCTCAATGTCGCTTCCTCCTAATGAGGAAGGAAGGCTTGCCGCCTGCTCTAAAGGCCTGAAGGGCATGCCAACTCTTCCTCTGCCTTTCTGGGGCTTCCAAGATCTCCTCTGACTTTGTTATATACTTTGGGGCTATGAAAAAGAATGACAATTCTTTGTCAGCTGAGCATTTTTTTTCTTAGGTGGGAAGGCCTTCTTGTCTGCTGTCCTGTCTAGCACTGTTTTTAGTTCTGGGCCAAAAAATAAGTCTCCCGAAAAGGGAATCCGACACAGCTTGACTTTTGACCCTGAATCCCCTGACCATGTCTTCAGCCATAAAGCCTGTCTGGCTGAGTTAATGAGAGACAAAGATCTTGCTGACATCCGGATGGACTTTGCTGATGTGTCCGCCATGTATCTTACTGCTTTTAACAGGGTAGGAAAGGTCTCCAATAAATCCTTTCTAGAAATTTCTAGCTTCTACGTATCCCTTTAATTGGTCAACCCAGCACTCCAGCTTCCTTGCCACTACTGTGAATGCCATTGCTGGTTTCAGATTAGACAGGGTCGAATCCCACGCAATCCTTCAGAATGCCCATGTCCTCAAACGCAAGGTCTGTGCGTCTCGAGACCTATGAGAAGTCAGTGTCAATTTTGGGTTTCATGTTCCATACCAGAGATTCATCTTCCTCAACGAGAAATCTTTTGAGGGACCTGGAAAAAAAATGGACCCTCTTCCAGTTCCTTTCATTCCTTCTTAACGGTTTCTATGAATACCTTATGAACTGGAAAGACTCTGTTTAGTCTCCTCAAGCCCTTGGTACATTTTGTTGTGAATAGATAATTGTGCCGTCTCTTCTTGAATCTCAAGGGTAGTATAAATTGCCTTTAGGAGGTCTTCCACCTAATCCAGAGACAACTTGTAACAGGAGGACTTAGCCTCCTCCTCTCCCTCTTCCTCCTCCAAATCCACTGTATCACTTCCACTGAATCACTCTCAACTGGTTTTGAGGGGGATGGTGGAGGACTGGAACCAGAGCTCTGTCACAGACCCAACTCGCACTTTTTTCAGCAAGGAACGTACTGACCCCAATGTTTCAGCTAAGGTATTCCTGACAAGGGAAAAAAAGCTCTTTGCACTGCTGTGTTTTCTTTAACCAGACCTGCACTACATGACCTACAGAGGGATTTTAACCAGTAGTCTCTGAGCGGATTTTTTCAGTAGGGGCACTTCCTTCCACTTGAGGGAGTTCTCTCAGCTTTAGCTGTGACTTTGGCCTAAAAAACATAAAACACAGCCATACCCCCCATTACCAAGGGTAGGAGCTGCACACAGAACCTTAGTGCATCAAAATAGTATCGTTAGGGGCGTGGCTAGCCGGCGCGGTGTATGGACGCTCACTGAAAGAGCTCCTCTCTGCCAAAGGCCATTAGACACTCATACAGCGACCTACAGCCTAAAAATTCACTGCCATCAGAGCTGGGGGAACATCAAGGATGACATCCAGGAAAAGAAAAGAGGATATCTACCCCAACAAGCTGCCAGATTACTTCATGTGGCAGCGGTGGTCTCCTGAGCAAGATGGCGGCGGCAAGCAGGGGAAAGGCACACGAGGCTCTCACACACAGAGCGGCGCTGCACAGGGGAGAAGATCAAGCAGAGCTTACAGTTCACCCACCGCTGAGCAGTACTCCCTGCCTCCCTCAGCCTCATCCAGCCCAGCCAAAAGCAAGCCAAAGCTGGATCACACAGAGGAGGATGATAAAGAGGTAAGCTTGCACTCATCTCAGGATGATACCAGAGAACTACAGGAATCCATAACTGACTTCACCACTGCTAACACACCAATAATGGACACTACACTTAAAGATATGTTGATATTTCTCAGATCCACATTGCATGCTGACATTCAATCACTGACTAGACAATTCAAGTCTGAAATAGCTTCAGTGAACAAGAGAATCTCACATGTTGAAACAAAGATGGGTGAATTTGCATCCACCTTTAATGACCTAGTTGATGCCCACAATGATAGAGATGATGACATGCTGCAACTGAAACTAAAATTAGCAAATTTAGAAGACAGGTCCAGGAGGAACAATGTTAAAATATGTGGGATACCTGAATCGGTTAAAAATCCTCACTCACTTTATACAAATGCTGAAATCTGCCCTTCCAGAAGTTCCCCAAGATGAACTAGTAGTGGATCGCATCCACAGACTGCCTAAGCCTAAACATGTAGCCGCTCACCTTCCCAGGGACACTATTGTCAGGATACATTTTTGTGTATTGTCAAGGATCAGTTTATGGCAGCCACAAGAAACCGTGATTCCCTACCAGAGGAGTTCCAAGAACTTTCCTTTTATGCTGACTTGTCAGCTTTTACCATGCAACAGAGGCATCAACTAGCTTCTATCACGAAGCCACTGAACAACCATCATATCACCTATCGGTGGATATACCCAGCAAAACTCATGATAATAAGAGAGGGAACTACACATGTGATCTCTAACATCAAAGATGGCCTCCGCCTCCTGCGAGATTGGCAAATCATTCTCCCTGACGCAGACGTCCAAGACAACCATGGCTAGAAAGAAAAAGGTCCACAAACCAAATCTACTTCTAGGCAACCTCTACTGCTATTGCATCCCTGATGGCCCCGGGGATTGCCACCTTTCATTTACCTGTTAAACACCCCTCGATTGAGCGGTTATTCCTACCGCACAGATTCTTTTAAGAATCACAAGTTTTGTTTGTTGCTGTTAACCGTTTTCTTTTCTTCAAGAAGTTTCCAAGAATAGGATCCATCTCTGTGCAACCCAAGGAACCACCTACTACACCAGCTGAACAGAAACCCCACCTGCAGTACTCATCACAGCATATCCGCAACAACCACCACCTGAGAGTTCCCTCAACCGCAAGTCCCACCTTACGGACCTCCACACTACTAAGGATTGAACATCGCCTTCCTGATTAGAATCGAGCCATTCATTGGCCTCAAGGTAACCGACATCTATACTGTTGTCAAAGCTTATAACTAAGAATAACTGATATCCTCATCATGCCAATCAAAATTGTATCCCTCAATGTAAAAGGCTTAAACAGCCCATACAAATGGCAAATGGCCTGGAAAGAAGCTAAAAGTCTTCACTGTGATGTGATATGCTTCCAGGAGACCCATTTTGCAGCTAATAAATCACCTAACTTTCAAAATCGCCAGTTCCCGCACATTTTCCAAGCAAATTATACCTCAAAAAAAAGGGGTGTCGCCATAGCTATTAAAGATACTGTACAATTCCAAAGTCTAGATATACATTTGGACAATTCAGGCAGATTCATTATCTTAGTATGTGAACTTAACGGCAAAAAATTCACCTTAGTGAACATTTACCTTCCAAACTCCAAACAGCTATCATTTCTAAAACATGTATGGAAAAAAGTCTCATCGATGCAACAAGGTCATACCATTATGTGTGGATATTTTAATGCTGTCCCCAATAGAGAACTAGATGTATCCAGCCAGACCAAGCATTCAAGAAACAGATTGACCCTGAACGATTTCATTTCATCTTCCGGTTTGTATGATGTGTGGAGGTGCCAACATTCCTCCGAAAAGGACTTTGACTTTACTTTTTTTCCAGCGTTCACCATACATATTCTCGAATAGATTTGTTTTTAGTAGATAAATTTATCCTACAACAGATTACTAAATCTGAACTGCACTGTATTACATGGTCGGACCATGCTCCGATATCTGTAGTTGTGGGCTAACAGATACCAATGACATTTTCACACTATCTCAACCACAAAATCTAACGAAAATCGAAAAAGCAATTAAAGAATTTTTTGCCATCAACGCCCCCTCGGTGAGCGATCCCTTCACGCTATGGAACGCACAAAAGGTATACGTGAGAGGTCTACTCATACAGATGAGTGCTAGAGCAAAAAGACAAAGACTAGAAAAGCTCAATGCTATACTAGCTCAAATTCAACAGTTAGAAAATGCAAACAAACAACATACTACACAAAATATAAGAGAAGCACTGTTTAAGTCTAGGCAAGAATTGTGAACTCTCCTGATATCACGCCATAACCACCAATTGAGATCACTAAAAGCTCAGACATATAGATACGGGAATAAAGCAGGGAAGTCTCTAGCCACACAATTAAAAGAAAAAACTATTAAACAAAAAATATCTTACCTCATTAACCCCAAATCCAACAAAAAAGTTAACAACCCGCAAGAAATAGCCCATGCCTTTAGCGATTACTACGAGCAACTATATAACCTCAAAAAGGACCCAGATACCTTTCAACCCAATGATACAGTGATTTCAGAATTTCTGGAGTCAATACATCTCCCTAAAATATCACAAGAGGATTTAGCATACATAAACCAACCATTTACTCTACAAGAAACAAACGACGCTATCAAGCGTCTCCCCCGCAACAAAGCCCCAGGCCCAGATGGTTATTCTTCAGAATACTATCAGTTATTCTCCTCCATCCTAACCGCTCACTTGCTTCCTGTTTTTCAAGCTGCAACAACTACAGCAAAATTCCCATCAGAAATGCTTACAGCCACAATCATAACTCTCCCCAAACCAGGTAAAGAACCCAATCTTCCACAAAACTTTCGGCCGATATCTTTATTAAATGTAGATGTCAAATTGCACGCTAAAATGATAGCAAACAGATTATCAAATATTCTACCCAACTTAATAAACTATGACCAGGTGGGATTTGTAGTGGGTCGCCACACCACAGATGCCACCAGAAGAATGTTAAATCTTCTTCATTTGGTGGAGGAAAACAAAGAGCCTTCTCTGCTTCTGGCTTTAGATGCAGAGAAGGCCTTTGATAGAGTGCATTGGGGGTACTTGTCCAAAGTCATGGATAAGGTTGGTCTGGTCGGCCCATTGCAAAATGCAATAATGGCGCTATACTCCTCACCCTCCGCATTTGTATATACAGAAGGCATGTTATCTAAGCCATTTCTTATTACAAATGGAACAAGACAGGGGTGCCCTCTGTCCCCCATAATTTTCACCATGCTTATGGAACCACTAGCGGAAAAAATAAGATCCCATCCCTCCATACATGGTATTACATCACAAGAACGCTACCACAAGATCTCATTATTTGCAGACGATGTTATTCTATCTCTATCGAACCCAGACAAATCATTACCCACAGCACATGATGTCCTTGCACAATTCAGTAAGATATCTTACTATTACTTGAAAACCACCTCAAACACTCCCTACCATATCCCTGGACAAACGAATCAATTAATTACTTAGGTATTAAGCTTACTTACCCAGTTTCGAAAACATACAACATTAACTATACCCCACTTCTCTCCTCCTTTCAGCCAGAATTGTCTAGACTCGGGAAACACCACTTGACGTGGCTAGGCCAATTAGCAGCGTACAAAATGCTCATCTTACCGAAGCTAATATACATATTCAGAGTTCTACCAATACCAGCACCAACATCATTCTTTAGAACAATGCAAAAACAATTATCCAACTTTGTATGGGCAGGGAAAAGACCAAGGTGCTCCCCTGAAATACAAACTAAAAACAAAATGGTGGGAGGTATGGGCTTACCAATTCTGAAAGACTATCACACAGCTGTAGTTCTGGACCAACTTAAAAACTGGTTCACTACCCCTATTACTAAACCCTGGTGCCACTTGGAAATTGTACGATTAAACAAATTGTCACCATTATCATTTCTAATTGCTGCCAAAGCACATAAACAGAGTAGAAGACCCCTCCCACAAACAATACAAGCAGTACTACAATCTTGGGAGGAGATTAGCATCACAGGGAATTAATTTTACCCTTCAACAATGATTCCCATTCCCCTTGACACACTGCAATGGACAATTCCCAACATTAACCTTCACAACTGGTATAAGGCAAAAATACTGAATATAGTGGATATCATGTGTGGCAATAAGCTGTTACCGTTTAGCTCAATACAACAGAAATTTAATCTCAATAATTCTGAATTCTTAACATATACTCAGATTGCTTCATACCTCCAAGTGGCTAAGGCCACACGTGTATCCATAATAGAAAAAGTATGGACCTTCCTCCAATCCAAAAACCCCAATATAAAAGGAATAAAAGTGATCTACAACTCTCTCCACTCTATAGATGCTTTTACAAAAAATAACAAGATTATCAAATGGGAAAAAGAAATAGGCAAAGAATTCACAGATCTACAATGGAAACAGGCGATCACTAATAATCGTAAATTCTCCAGATGTGCCAACTATGAGGAACTAACACAAAAACTAATGTTAAGATGGTACTACACACCGTATATTATGGCAAAATTCTCTAGAGACAACTCAAACTTATGCTGGAGAGGGTGCGGACAGATAGGGACACTAGCACATATGCTATGGTCATGCCCAGGAGTCAAAAAATTTTGGTGGAGGGTCTATGATATGCTTTCTAAATTAACTGATTGCACGGTGGTCCCAAACATAGAACAAGCTATTCTAGGATTAAATATGAACCAATACAAACCTGAACATAGATGTATAGTAACACAAGTCTTGCTGGCAGCTAGAATGGAACTGATCTACAGGTGGAAATCTATTGATGTACCTACTACTAAGGACATAAAAATAAAAATAAACACTATAACAGAATATGAACAAATTATGGCATACAGAGATGGAAACTTTTCAAGGTTTGAATCTAACTGGTCCCCTTGGAAACTACTTCTCTCTTCTAATTATTTGTTTTAATCTTTCGTTTGGTCATTCAAACTAGCTATAGCTGGTAATTTATGCAAAGTAATATATCTCCGTATTCCCCGAGTCATTCTAATTTTTATTTGAATGTTTACTGGTTTACTGATACGTTACAGGGGGGGGGGATTCCTATGTGAGCACAGTGTGTTCCCATTGGGGTGCCCGGGGATTTCTTCCCCCCTATATACAAGTTTTGTATTCCTTATTATATGTCCACAGTTATTTATATGACTCGAGTAATTATTCATATCTCACAGATTCTTTACAGTAATAAAGCAACAACCATTAGGATACTTAGAAGAATGCTATAGACATACTTACTGTTTAAAAAAAAAAATGTAATTATTACTTTCGAATGTTTTCTGTACAGTTAGTACAGGATTGATTTCAATATTTTCCTGTATGACTGCATGTATGTATATTTGTACTAAATATTTTTTCAATAAAAATTATTTGAACAAAAAAACAGTATCGTTAGCAGTAATCAGCATGGATTCATGAAGAATTGTTCTTGCCAAACCAATCTATTAACCTTCTATGAGGAGGTGAGTTGCCATCTAGATAAAGGAAGGCACTACCCTCAAGGAGCTTACAAACTAAGGTCCCTAACACACATATACTAGGGCCAATTTAGACAGGAGACAATTAACCTACCAGCATGTCTTTTAGAGTGTGGGAGGAAACCAGAGTACCCAGAGGAAACCTACGCAGGCACAGGGAGAACATACAAACTCCAGGCAAATAGTTTTGTTGTCAGGATTCAAACCAGTGACCCTTTTTGCTGCTAGGTGACAGTGCTAACCACTACACTACTGTACTGCCAGAGTATACTGTCCAGTTCTGGGCATCAGTCCTCAGGAAGGATGAACTGGAAATGGAGCGAGTACAAAGAAGGGCAACAAAGCTAATAAAGGCTCTGGAGGACATTAGTTACGAAGAAAGGTTGTGAGCACTGAACTTATTCTCTCTGGAGAAGAGATGCTTGAGAGGGGATATGATTTCAATTTACAAATACCATACTGGTGATCTCACTATAGGGATAAAACTTTTTTGCGGAAGGGAGTTTACCAAGACATGTGGCCACTCATTAAAATGAGAAGAAAAGAGGTTTAACCTTAAACTATGTAGAGGGTTCTTTACTGTAAGAGTGGCAAGGATGTGGAATTCCCTTCCACAGGTGGTGGTCTCATCGAAAGTTTCAAAAAACTATTAGATAAGCACCTGAATGACCGCAACATACAGGGATATACAATGTAATACTGACAAAAAATTACACACATAGGTTGGACTTGATGGACTTGTGTCTTTTTGCAGCCTCACCTACTATGTAACCATGTAACAGTGCTTCCTGTGAGTGGGCGGAGCATTCTCTCCAAGGTGCTGTCCTAAAAGGCGAGAAGAGAAATACAAGTGAACCACAACTATACAACTAAAATGTAGACATGTGCACAATGATATATTTTGTTTCGAAATTTCGTTTTCGTCCAAAAAATACATTTATTTAGTTACTCACGAAATTCGTTTTTATTTATTTTGTTTTTCGTTAAAAATTGCATTCCTCCGAAAATCCAAATGAATTAAGGTCGAATCTGTCATTGAAGGCTTATGGTGTCTGTCGAATGCTCAAAGAAGATTCGACGGAGCAGCTAAACTGTACGTGTACGTTTCCGGTCGAATTCTCCACCTACAAGCTAGCTGTAGTAGACTAGTAATAATTATATTTATTAATTATTTTACTAGTCAACCAACATTAGAATTTCTATATAGCCTGTGGGAGGATAAATTTGACCGGAAATGTACGATTGCAGCATCGTACAGTTTAGCTGCTCTGTCGAATCTTCTTAGAATTTTTGACAGACACCATAAGCCAAAGATTCAACGTTTGTATGTTTTTTGTTGCTTTGTCGAATCTTTCTCGTTCATGTTGAATGGTCTACTCTACCCCAACAGTCAGCCAACTTTCACATTCGTTTCTCAATCTCCAAGTGTAATGGCGGGCGCGGCATCCGACGTTGTGTCAGATATTGATATGGCATTATAATATAGAATCTATAATAATAATAACACTAGCAACACTAGTATCACTATCAAATTCACAACACTAACACAATAGCAGCAGATTATTATGAAAAAGTTAAGTTGAACTGTAGCTTGCTTCACTATTGTTCTGCTGCTGTGTTTATGCTTAATTGCTAAATAATTCAGGTTCTCTGACAAACGGACCAGCTAAGATTGACTGTCTTCTTAAGTGATTCAGTGTGTGTGTCTCTCTCTGCTAGCAAATCGTAAGTGAAAGTAAGTTGGCTGTATGTGTGTACTTAGTTCTAGCTATTTTACTGCCCCTCCTCTTTGGTTACAATCGGCCAATAACATTCATCATCATCATCATTATTTTTATTTTACTTCCCCCACCCAATTCCAGCAGCGCTCTTTTCTCTTGACTCGGTTAAATTGATGATGGGCAACTTCTATCCTCATATTGATTAGTGGTTCCAAATTAATAATAACTACTGCAGTAGGGAACAGACACAAAAGATACGCTCAGCATCTTTCCAAATAACTGTTCTGCTTTATTATGATGCAATAGAAGGTTTTTATGCACATGATTACGTAGGTATCACATTAATATTACAATTCTACGTTTATGGTAACAAGGGGCGTTACATAGGCAGGCTAATTCTAATCAGGACTTGAAAGAATGTAAACATGTACTGAAAACATTATTAGTGCCGTGTGCACAGTGAGGGTAGTGTGCAATACATACAAAATAGAATACAATTATTTACAGAACATACAAATTTCCATTACAGTCTCTCCTCTTTTGATCAATATTTTGATCACTAACCATACCTGCTATCACCTTTAACCTGGAACCTCCACACGCTTAGGCAGAGGTATTCCTGGCCAAAGAGGCAAAAAAAAACTCAATTGTGGAGAAAATAATAGCTGAGCAACTTTTTCATTACCAAATGACTTTTCATTGTAAAAAACAAATGATTGATAAGACATATTTACAGAGTACTGGCTGTACACTCCTGTGGCCAGAATGGCCTTCTAGCTGAATTGTGGGCATGCTGACTTATCAGCATATGTAAACACAGACAATTCTACACAGAATGGAAGACGTACAAAAGACAAAATATGACTTCAACATGGCTAAACTACTTTTCAAATATATATATCCCTTACAATTAAAGTAATTGAATCAAAAAGTACCCTAGACTGTGATCACAAGAGGGAAACAAATCAAACACAGAAATTTCTTTAATTTAGTCATTTTTGCAGTGTCTGGTGTGGATCCAGGTGACTTTTCCTTCAAGTTTTGCAAAAACTGTACATGAAATAGATGCTGTATTGAGTCTCCAAACATTTTTCCTTATATCTAAATGTCTCTTAACAATCCACAAGTCACCTGCCTTTAGTTTTAGATCCTTCCAAACTTTTAGGATCTGGAATTGGGGAGAAAACACATAAATGAGTTTGTCAAAAACCTTAAAAGATCAGCAACATTCTCTGTGAGATCCGAATGGAGAACTTCAGCTGCTGAGACAAAATATAAGCTGTAAGCAAGTGAGTAACACACTCCCAAACCAAATCCCATAGGGAGAGAGTCCAACATCCCCCTTAGAGACTTGATAAAATATAGAGATAAAGAAAAAATTCAGGCAAAAGTTTTCTAGTTTCTTACTCTACTTTTTCCGCTACATTGTAGACAGTAGGGGGTGTAAAAATAAAACCTCAAAACTTCTAGTAAGGACTCTCCTATAAAAATGATTTCCTCTGTTACTCTCTGTATTTTCTGCACTCTATATTTACAAACGACTTCTGATAACACTTTTTACTGTGGCCTAAATGATTTCCTCTGTTACTTTCTGTACTTTCTGCACTCTATATTTACAAACGACTTCTGATAACACTTTTTACTGTGGCCTTTGCAGTAGCATTTGCCACTGGACATCAAAAAACATGCCCATACAGACAAAATGCATACTCGTAAGATCCTGACTTGGGCATCTGGATATATCTTTTTTTTTGTAATCTCTGGAAGGAATGTTCAGCTTTTGGTAACACCTTTGGTAACAGGTAAAACAAGAAGTGGTATGTTATAAAAACAACTGTGGTGAACCTTGGCTCTATCCCATGCTCATTTACTAAGGCAGCCATAACTGCTTGTGACTGATGACACGGTCCATGTGTCAAGCTAGAGGGAAAAGAGTGGCTGGCAGACATAAATGATCACCTTTTCCAAAGTCCTGTTTCATAAGTAGTTGCCCCTTGTGGACCACTTGTTCTTCTCATTCTGGGGTCCTTAAAGTTGAATTATTAATCCCAGCTATACTGGGCCAGAACTAGGGTGGAATCTGTTAGTTGCACAGACCCATCAAGTGTCCGGGGCTGTAAATGCAGCATCCTTAGTCACCTGGTCTGCTTCCATGTGTGAAAGTTAATATGACTACCTCAGCAAGAACCTGGAAGGCTGAAAACAGCCAATCAAAGTACCTTGGCATGCTTTATTGGTTTACCTGCCGAAGTAAAAACAAACTTCTGGCCCTTCAAATGGAACCAAAAGCTCTCTATATCTTGACTATCTATATAAATATACATTTTTTTTATAGCTCACAGGCTTTGCTAAAACATGGAGCTCTGCTTCTTGAGCTGGGGAAAAGGATCCAATGACTTTGAATACAGAGTATCCTTCTGGGTGATAAACTGCATCCTCAAATCTACAAAAAATTAAATATCTGGGTCTTCAGGGAGTGTGTTCTGCACTGGGCTCACAGCAGCTGATTCCTACGTCATCAATTTAACACATGTGGTTTTTCCTTTCTTTTGAATAAATGTACGCATTTTCATTGTTAGATTTGTACATAAACAAACTCATATTTTAAGCCTTTCATTAGACAAACATTTAGTTAGCTGTATATTTGCTGCGCAGAATGTCGAACCATTAAAAATTAAATGTTTGACCAAAACAATATCTAACTTTGTCTAATAGCACCTTTGCATAAAAGCTAGAGTTCTGATATATCGGGATGAACCCTTCATTACTGGGTCCAGCTTGCATAAATATATTACAATGGCTTGTTTTCTATCATGCTGTTTGTGTAAGAACTCCAGTTTCATGTTTCAAAAGACAACTTTTTCCTGGTAATATTATAATAAATGATAACAATACCCTGTGGTCATGCAGAGATGCCCATAAATCCAAAATATTCTTCTGTTTATACCACTGCATTTACAAGGAAAAGGGGCACATCATTTCACAATCCACACATTCTGCTTTGGATTTCAAAAATAAAAATAAATAAAAACAAAAGGATCAACAATCTGTATGATGGACCAGAAAGCATCAAAAACTAAATAACAACTGGCTACAGGTGGCATCTATCCTAACAGGGTGTGTAGACTTGATGTGATGGGTCTGTTATATTTATATTTTATTTATTATTACTCTCACATCATGGACCGCACATCAAGTTATTATCAAAAACCTTAAAATTTCATTTTTGTAGAAAAACTTCTTATGTATCCCATCCATCTTGGCTTTGTTAAATATTATGGCAGCTGTATTCCAAATAACAAGCTCATCTTAATCTTTTTTTCCTCTCAATAAGGGCTTATTGTATAAATGTAAAATTACAAAATTGTTATCTTAATCTAAACTAATCCAATTTTTACAAATTTCCCCAATAACCTGGATTTCATTTCCAATAAAAGGTTGTCTGAACCAGGTTCAATATATCTATATTATTAATAAAATTGTTAAACTCATATTAGAAATGAATACTCATTATTACTTAATTTTACTTTTTAAATGCACTGTTTCCACTATCAAAGGATATTCAATTTGTGTAATACACGGTTAAATGTAACCTTCATTTTACCATGTTTGGAAAACAGATTCAAAATAATTGTGATCACATTGTTTACCATTAGATTTGTTAATCCGGCACATTTTGTTATAAATGTTTTGTCTAAAAAAACTGGAATTGGCATGGTGTCCTTCCAGCTTATCACTGACCTCTCATCTCAGCCACATTCTTTCAGGAGAGCACAAAGGAGGGGGTCACATCTGCATACATGACACACACAAGCAATAGAACTAAAGGTCCCAGCATTCGCACACACATACACCAATATCTCTCTAAAATCGCTTACATTTTTCCCATTTGTACACAACACATGCCTATCATTCTCTCACTTTCTTTTAACTCTCATTAATATTTCCCTGCCTAAATTCTGCTTTCCTTATTTTGTTCAGAAATCCTTTATATCTAGCTTCTATGATCAGACAGGCAGCCAGAGTGCTCATCCCATCTTCCCTCTCTGACAACATATAAAGTATTCTGTTTTAATTCTAATTTCTCTGTTTCTGATTTCACTAGTTGTAGTGCCTGACCCCAAATTCATCCCACAACTTAACATGAAAATGTCCCTTTCTGTCTAGTGTTAATGTCACCCTTGATCCATCCTGCTCACATAGATAACTGTTTCTCTAGCTGTTTACTCTGCATGATTCTTAGTCCCTGTGGACCTTGGTAACCCAGTTACCCATTGTGGATCCCTGTTCACTTTAACCATTAATCTAGGGGCTCAGTATAGGCGGAACCGCACCTTCGGTTCATATATAGCGCTCCTCTTGCGCTGGGCATTTTTGAGGGTCTCTTACCCTTCATTCCCTTACTTAATTTAATGCCAATAATGACTGGCCATTCTTCTCTACGTGTGCCTATACCCTCTTGCCTCTAAACTACTTTATCTAGCAAATGTACTACATATACCTATGAACAGCACTATTCTTCCCTTTCTTATCTATAACACTCCGATGGACAATAGACAGGGACAACATAACATATAACCACCAATCAATACAGTTCGATTAAGGGGAGTAAAATAGGTACCCTTTGTCCCAAAAATGCCTTACCGATCAAGGAAGTCTGATAACTCAAATGTAAGCGAAAGGCTTACCTCAGCCGGCTGATTATCAGAAATTCCCGGATCATCTCAAGCTCCTCGTTTCAGATACTCAGGGTCACTTGAAAACCTCGCCATGCTGACTTGGTTAAATTGATGATAGGCAACTCCTATCCTCATATTGATTAGTGGTTCCAAATTAATAATAACTACTGCAGTAGGGAACAGACACAAAAGATACGCTCAGCATCTTTCCAAATAACTGTTCTGCTTTATTATGACGCAATAGAAGGTTTTTATGCACATGATTACGTAGGTATCACATTAATATTACAATTGTACGTTTATGGTAACAAGGGGCATTACATAGGCAGGCTAATTCTAATCAGGACTTGAAAGAATGTAAACATGTACTGAAAACATTTTTAGTGCCGTGTGCGCAGTGAGGGTAGTGTGCAATACATACAAAATAGAATACAATTATTTACAGAACATACAAATTTCCATTACACTCTCTATGTCAAATCTTTTCTCTCTATGGAGAATAATCTTGGACTAATAGAGTTAAGGTTAGGCACATTCGAGCACAGGTTCGATAGACACAGATTGTTATTGTCAGCGTCATGTTGAATCTCCTATCTATATCGAACTGTTGTCGCAATGAAAACGAAAATAAAGAATTTGTTTATGTCTGATCTTTCGGTTTTCGTATTCTGCACTTTCGTTATCGTTTGTTAAAACGATAATGAAAATACCTGAAATTCAGACGAAAATGCATTCGGACGAAAACGAATGCACATGTCTACTAAAATGCCTATTTACAAACTACTATATACAATATGTACAATATATACATGATGAGCACAGGTCACAGGGGATACCAGAGATGCAAGGAAGAGGGTAACCAGGACTGGGATCAGGAACAAGGGGAGCAGATATAAAGCTGCAAGGTACAGGAAAACATTTTTCCTTGTTTCTGTTACAAAATTTTGCAAATAAATAATCATTCTTTATAAATTTAAACCAAAGTGTATGCTGCTACATTTCTTGTGAAAATTACTAAAAGGAGTGTGTATTCTTTAGTCTATAGGAAAGTTATAAAGACCACAAACTATGGTATACAGTGCCTTGAAAAAGTATTCATACCTCTTGATATTTTCCACATTTTGTCATGTTACAACCAAAAACGTAAATGTATTTTATTGGGATTTTATGTGATAGACCGACATAAAGTGACACATAATTGTGAAGTGGAAGGAAAATGATAAATGGTTTTCAAATTTTTTTACAAATAAATATGTGAAAAGTGTGGCATGCATTTGTATTCAGCCCCCCTGTGTCAATACTTTGTAGAACCACCTTTTGCTGCAATTACAACTACAAGTCTTTTTGGGTATGTCTCTACCAGCTTTGCTTATCTAGAGAGTGAAATTTTTGCCCTTTCTTCTTTGCAAAATAGCTCAAGCTCTGTCAGATTGGACGGAGAGCGTCTGTGAACAGCAATTTTCAAATCCTGCCACAGATTCTCAATTCCAATTCCAAAGCATATTCATGTGTTAGAATTGGCCCAGTTAGGTCTGGACTTTGATTGGGCCATTCTAACACATGAATATGCTTTGATCTAAATCTTTCCATTGTAGCTCTGGCTGTATGTTTAGGGTCATTGTCCTGCTGGAAGGTGAACCTCCACCCCGTCTCAAGTCTTTTTGCACACTCTAACAGGTTTTCATCTAAGATTGCCCTGTATTTGGCTCCATCCATCTTCCCATCAACTCTGACCAGCTTCCCTGTACCTGCTGAAGAAAAGCATCCCCACAACATGATGCTGCCACCTCCATGTTTCAAGGTGGGAATAGTGTGTTCGGGTTGATGTGCAGTGTTAGTTTTCCACCACATATAGCATTTTGCTTTCAGGTTAGAAAGTTACATTTTGGTCTCACCTGACCAGAGCACCTTTTTCCACATGTTTGCAGTGTCCCCCATGTGGCTTCTCACAAAATGCAAATGGGACTTCTTATGGCTTTCTTTTAACAATGGCTTTCTTCTTGCCACTCTTCTATAAAGACCAGATTTGTCTTGTAGACAGATTCTCCCACCTGAGCTGTGGATGTCTGCAGCTCCTCCAGAGTTACTATGGGCCTCTTGGCTGCTTCTCTGATTAATATTCTCCTTGCCTGGCCTGGCCTGTCAGTTTAGGTGGATGGCCATATCTTGGTAGGTTTGCAGTTGTGCCATACTCTTTCCATTCTCCAATGATGGAGTGCTCTGTTAGATGTTCAAAGCTTAGCTTTATAACCTAACCCTGCTTTAAACCGGACCTGTCTGGTGTGTTCTTTGGCCTACATGATAATATTTGTTCACTAAGTTTCTCTAACAAACCTTGAGGGCTTCACAGAACAGCTATATGTATCCTGAGATTAAATTACACACAGGTGGACTCTATTTGCTAATTAGATGACTTCTGGAGGCAATTGGTTCCACAAGATTTTAGTTAGAGCAAATGCACACCACACTTTTCAGATACTTATTTGTAAAAAAATTGGAAAACCAATTATGGAAAACCAATGATGGAGTGTTCTGTGAGATGTTCAAAGCTTAGCTTTATAACCTAACCCTGCTTTAAACTTCTCCACAACGTTATCCCTGACCTGTCTGGTGTGTTCCTTGGCCTACATGATAATGTTTGTTCACTAAGTTTCTCTAACAAACCTTGAGGGCTTCACAGAACAGCTATATTTATGCTGAGATTAATTTATTAATTTGCTAATTAGATGACTTCTGGAGGCAATTCATTCCACTAGATTTTAGTTAGGGCAAATGCACGCCACACTTTTCAGATACTTATTTGTAAAAAAATTGGAAAACCCATTATAATTTTCCTTCCACTTCAAAATGATGTGCCACTTTGTGTTGGTCTATAACATAAAAGCCCAATAAAATATATTTACGTTTTTGGTTGTTACATGACACACGGTGGAAAATCTCAAGGGGTATGAATACTTTTTCAAGGCACTGTATATTTCTGAAAATAGATCAATCATTTTTTTTTTTAAACTAAAGTTTCTGTTGTGACTTTTGAAATTCCAGGACTTTTGAAAACTAAGATAGACATCTGGTGTTGTCAAAATACAGAGAATATTTTAGGCATGGATGTGAAGTGATAAAGATTATTTTTCTTTATATTGCTTATAACTGTAAATTTCACTGTTATAAACAACCATTTTTTACTGAATGAAATCAATTCATTCAGTGCTTACTATTGTGATTAGCTGCGACTGGCCACAGTTAATCACATGGTAGAGATGGGCTGTGATTGGCCCTGTCAGTACCATATGATCACTGTGGCCAATCACAGAGATCAACACAATAGTTCACAATGAATGGAATGAATGGAAGCCATCTATTGTGTACAATTGTCATGTGATCTACTGTGATTGGTCACAATCAGGCTGGTACACTTATGTGATATGTGTGGGGCGCACGCGAGACATGTTTTGGGGAGGACATCAAATGAGGGCCGGGTGGGAACTGGTTAAGTATCCTCCTAGCAACCAGTATCAGATGGAGACTGATTACTATAAACTCCTGGCTGCTGGGTGACACCAGCTGGTGGACCCTGGAATTACAACTCTCTGCCCAGGGAACCACAGTGCCACCAGCAGGTGAACCAGGTCCTGACACCCTAAGGGCATCATTGTAATGTAGGTATTTTTGCCAGAATACATTTGACATTAAACTTACATTGCATGAAAATAAACTGTATTGTCACCCTTAGTTTGACTACAGGAGATCAAGATTTTTGGCAGAAAAACTGTTCTGCATATTTACAAGTGTCAAATGTAACATTGATCTCCTGCAGACAAACTATAAATGGTTCATGATACAGTATATAAACATTGCCTGTCTTTTTCAATTAGCCCCAAGTTGTATTGTGTTTCATAAGGAATATATAACTGTCAACTTGCATACAGAGCAGCAGGTGCAGACCACTTGAAAATGTTGCCGTTAGTCCCCATAGCTCGACCACTGCCATGCTTGACCACAATGCGATCCAAGCATGATTGTACCAAACACAACAATTAAAAAGAACATATCCAAAACAAGGTAACAGAAAAAATGAACAAGTGGAAACAATGCTCCTGGTAAATCCACAGAAAAAAGAATAAGCACACAAACAGTCCCAATGTAGTAGAGGAGCAGGGGGGTTAATAATACCTTGGATTGTATATAAGGGTGACTAAGTGGGGTGTCATCCCTATCAGTCCAAAAGTTTGTTGAAGAACCAAGTCCATAAAGAGAGTTTCTGCCAATACAGGGGCTTGGGATCCCAAAAAGGAGAACTGGTAAAAGGGTAGAAAAATTAAGTACTTCGGTAACGCTAATACCAGGTTTTTGTAGTAGAAATTTCAGCTCAATTGTAGAGCATGCAGGATCAAAGCCAAAGCATGGTGAGACCATAATACATATACTGTATTTATCAAATAACATAACATACCGACCAAAACTTGCAGGGATACAGTCATAGCAGCCTTTGACAGGTGTGAATGGGTTTTGCAGGGGTGTGAAGAATATCCCCAAAAACTTAAAAATGACAGATACCTTGGCCATCACAACACTGAAATATAAATTGATTTTTAAACTTTATTGTGTGGTTTTGACTGGTGGTCCAGACAATTGGAAGCTGCAGTGGGCAAGTCAAAGAAAGTGCTCTCATCATTAACTAAGAATAATGCTGAATAAATAGCTAAATAAAACATGAATCACTGGTATTTAAGGTGTTGTGGATGCCTTTTGACTTCTGAAAATGTAGTTCTTTTCTTCTGTATCTACTGTGAGAAATCAGAGAGGAAAGCATCACTTTAGATATCTCTCCATGTTCACAGGCCTTTCAGGGGATGCATTGCTTGTTTTGATAATTCCATAGTCTTATCGTGAGAGGCCCTAAAGGGTTGCTAGGAGGGAGGGTTTCTGGTAGGAGCCCTATGTGTTCTTTCCACTGCAAACTTTGGAGGCAACTTGTCCATGCCAATAATTTCAATAAGCCAGGCCACTTTTCTATAAGCATTATTTTTGTTTTAAATGTCCATAGGCTCTAAGGAGTTAGCTGTGGCAAGTTTAAAGTTACCCCTTTTTTTCTACATTCCAGCTTCCCTGTGTACCAATATACCATTAATATACCATTATCTGTCCTGAATTTGGTTTTGGTAGATGGGAGAAGTAGTAGCAGGAAGTAATTCACCAGCTGACCTCATTAACATGCATCCTGCACCTGTTGTCCCCCTCCTTGAGGAGTTTGCTCCCACCCACCTCTGTGGGTGCATGTTTTTCCAATGCAATCAGTGATCACTGTTCTTACTAAATACACAGCCATAAATTATTTTTTTTTACCTTGTCTTTATCTTGCATAGATCGTTCATTTGACGGAGTGTGCAGGAGCTTAGCGATAACAGCCAATGTGGAGCAGCTGTAGTATTGAAAATAGGAGAACTGTGTCCTGGAAGTCTGTAAAACTCACCATATATTAAGCAATCTGATTGTACAAGCTCCTTTAGATCTACCATCAACTATAGTATGTGGGGGCATGGCTTGCAGCTCATGGAGTAGGACACATGATGTGCTCTCTCCACCGAGGATCAGCACTAGGGATGAGCCGAACACCCCCCTGTTCGGTTCGCACCAGAACATGCGAACAGGAAAAAAGTTTGTTCGAACACGCGAACACCGTTAAAGTCTATGGGACACGAACATGAATAATCAAAAGTGCTAATTTTAAAGGCTAATATGCAAGTTATTGTCATAAAAAGTGTTTGGGGACCTGGGTCCTGCCCCAGGGGACATGGATCAATGCAAAAAAAAGTTTTAAAAACGGCCGTTTTTTCAGGAGCAGTGATTTTAATAATGCTTAAAGTCAAACAATAAAAGTGTAATATCCCTTTAAATTTCGTACCTGGGGGGTGTCTATAGTATGCCTGTAAAGGGGCGCATGTTTCCTGTGTTTAGAACAGTCTGACAGCAAAATGACATTTTGAAGAAAAAAAATCATTTAAAACTACCCGCGGCTATTGCATTGCCGACAATACACATAGAAGTTCATTGATAAAAACGGCATGGGAATTCCCCAAAGGGGAACCCCGAACCAAAATTAAAAAAAAAAAATGACGTGGGAGTCTCCCTAAATTCCATACCAGGCCCTTCAGGTCTGGTATGGATATTAAGGGGAACCCCGGCCAAAATTAAAAAAAAAAAAATGACGTGGGGTTCCCCCTAAATTCCATACCAGACCTTTCAGGTCTGGTATGGATTTTAAGGGGAACCCCGCGCCAAAAAAAAAAAAAAAAAAACGGCGTGGGGTCCCCCCAAAAATCCATACCAGACCCTTATCCGAGCACGCAACCTGGCAGGCCGCAGGAAAAGAGGGGGGGGACGAGAGTGCGGCCCCCCCCCTCCTGAACCGTACCAGGCCACATGCCCTCAACATTGGGAGGGTGCTTTGGGGTAGCCCCCCAAAACACCTTGTCCCCATGTTGATGAGGACAAGGGCCTCATCCCCACAACCCTGGCCGGTGGTTGTGGAGGTCTGCGGGCGAGGGGCTTATCGGAATCTGGAAGCCCCCTTTAGCAAGGGGACCCCCAGATCCCGGCCCCCCCCTGTGTGAAATGGTAAGGGGGTACAAAAGTACCCCTACCATTTCACTAAAAAACTGTCAAAAATGTTAAAAATGACAAGAGACAGTTTTTGACAATTCCTTTATTTAAATACTTCTTCTTTCTTCTATCTTCCTTCATCTTCTGGTTCTTCTGGTTCTTCTGGCTCTTCTGGTTCTTCCTCCGGCGTTCTCGTCCAGCATCTCCTCTGCGGCGTCTTCTATCTTCTTCTCCTCGGGCCGCTCCGCACCCATGGCATGGGGGGAGGCTCCCGCTCTTCTCTTCTTCTTCATCTTCTTCTCTTCTTCTCTTCTTCATTTTCTTCTCGGGGCCGCTCCGCATCCATGCTGGCATGAAGGGAGGCTCCCGCTGTGTGACGGCGCTCCTCGTCTGACAGTTCTTAAATAATGGGGGGCGGGGCCACCCGGTGACCCCGCCCCCCTCTGACGCACGGGACATGACGGGACTTCCCTGTGGCATTCCCCGTGACGTCACAGGGAAGTCCCGTCAAGTCACCGTGCGTCAGAGGGGGGCGGGGCCACCCGGTGACCCCGCCCCCCTCTGACGCACGGTGACTTGACGGGACTTCCCTGTGACGTCACGGGGAATGCCACAGGGAAGTCCCGTCATGTCCCGTGCGTCAGAGGGGGGCGGGGTCACCGGGTGGCCCCGCCCCCCATTATTTAAGAACTGTCAGACGAGGAGCGCCGTCACACAGCGGGAGCCTCCCTTCATGCCAGCATGGATGCGGAGCGGCCCCGAGAAGAAAATGAAGAAGAGAAGAAGAGAAGAAGATGAAGAAGAAGAGAAGAGCGGGAGCCTCCCCCCATGCCATGGGTGCGGAGCGGCCCGAGGAGAAGAAGATAGAAGACGCCGCGGAGGAGATGCTGGACGAGAACGCCGGAGGAAGAACCAGAAGAGCCAGAAGAACCAGAAGAACCAGAAGATGAAGGAAGAAAGAAGAAGTATTTAAATAAAGGAATTGTCAAAAACTGTCTCTTGTCATTTTTAACATTTTTGACAGTTTTTTAGTGAAATGGTAGGGGTACTTTTGTACCCCCTTACCATTTCACACAGGGGGGGGGGCCGGGATCTGGGGGTCACCTTGTTAAAGGGGGCTTCCAGATTCCGATAAGCCCCCCACCCGCAGACCCCCACAACCACCGGCCAGGGTTGTGGGGATGAGGCCCTTGTCCTCATCAACATGGGGACAAGGTGTTTTGGGGGCTACCCCAAAGCACCCTCCCAATGTTGAGGGCATGTGGCCTGGTACGGTTCAGGAGGGGGGGAGGGGCGCACTCTCGTCCCCCCCTCTTTTCCTGCGGCCTGCCAGGTTGCGTGCTCGGATAAGGGTCTGGTATGGATTTTTGGGGGGACCCCACGCCGTTTTTTTTTTTTTTTGGCGCGGGGTTCCCCTTAAAATCCATACCAGACCTGAAGGGTCTGGTATGGAATTTAGGGGGAACCCCACGTCATTTTTTTTTTTAAATTTTGGCCGGGGTTCCCCTTAATATCCATACCAGACCTGAAGGGCCTGGTATGGAATTTAGGGGGACTCCCACGTCATTTTTTTTTTTTAATTTTGGTTCGGGGTTCCCCTTTGGGAAATTCCCATGCCGTTTTTATCAATGAACTTCTATGTGTATTGTCGGCAATGCAATAGCCGCGGGTAGTTTTAAATGAGTTTTTTCCTTCAAAATGTCATTTTGCTGTCAGACTGTTCTAAACACGGGAAACATGCGCCCCTTTACAGGCATACTATAGACACCCCCCAGGTACGAAATTTAAAGGGATATTACACTTTTATTGTTTGACTTTAAGCATTATTAAAATCACTGCTCCTGAAAAAACGGCCGTTTTTAAAACTTTTTTTTGCATTGATCCATGTCCCCTGGGGCAGGACCCAGGTCCCCAAACACTTTTTATGACAATAACTTGCATATTAGCCTTTAAAATTAGCACTTTTGATTTCTCCCATAGACTTTTAAAGGGTGTTTCGCGGCATTCGAATTTGCCGCGAACACCCCAAATTGTTCGCTGTTCGGCGAACTTGCGAACAGCCAATGTTCGAGTCGAACATGAGTTCGACTCGAACTCGAAGCTCATCCCTAATCAGCACATTTATCCTACTTAACTTATCCTGAGACCGCTTCACCGGCTCTCCCCTAGCTGGCTGAGATCTGCATTACCTGCCCTAACATTTGGTGTCCACATTCCCTGCACAGACATGTTTCAGTGAGGCAAGGACTCACAGGCAGCAGCGGACTATGCAGACAAGATGGCAGCCATTCACGGTGCTGGGCCAGGGAGGCGGCATTAAAACTTTTTGCCAAGAGCCCTGGATTACTCCAGCCCCTGCAGTCTCTGACACAGATCAAAGAGGTTAAGATGTGCCTGATAATGAACCTACACTCAGAGTTATATTTGCTGCAATTATATGATGCAACACAGCTATCACTGCTTTAACATCTGGGATCAAAAGGGTGAAACTGGAGCTCAATTTGGTCAGACAAGACATGCAGAAGCTGCGAGATTGCACGGTGACCTTGGAGGACAGAATAGTAATGTGGAAGATGAGGTGGTGCTATTACAGTGTGAGTCACACCATATGCAGTCTATCACTTCAGGTCATTCAGCCAGACTGGAAGATATGGAGAATAGACTTAGATGAAATAATGTCCGGGTGGTGGGAATCCTGGAGATGACAGAAGGGAAAAATCCTGCTGCCTTAATTGAAAATTGGCTTACTAATATCTTTGGTAGAGAGTCCTTCCCCTCTGTTTGCAGTAGAAAGGGCTCATAGAGTCCTTGCTAGGCCACGAAAGCCTGCAGAACCCCCACAACTGTTTTTGTTCAAGCTTCTAAATTTCAAAGCTCTACCAGGCCAGAACAAAAGAGGACGCTATGAAGATAATAAAAATGTGAGAATCTCATTTTACCATGATCTTTCTGCTAAAGAACAACACCAGCTAACCAAATCTACAGATTTTTGTTAAACTCTTAGGCGCTTTGATATTACATATGCCATGCTCTACCCGGCCCGGCTTCATATTGCTGCTAATAATTAGACATGTGCAATTTGTTTCATTCCAAATCAAAATTCAGAGGAATTTTTAATTTTTTGGACATTCGGATGCATCTGAATTTCCAAATTACAATAGTAACGAATGTAAACAAATCCGAAATAACGATTCGAAACGGAAAAAAGAAAACAACGAAATTTGAATCGAATCAAATTTGAAAACAATATCGAATCAAATTCGATAAAAATAAAAATCGATTTTCTAAAAAATAATACAATAAAATAGAATATAAAATAATAAAGCAATGGAATAAAATAAAAGGATAGTAAAGAATAGAACAGAATTTAATAGAATATAATAAAATAAAATTGAACATGACCATCTTCCGAAATTCAAATTTCAAATAGTATAAATTTGAATTCGAGAATAGATTTCAAAGTAATTCAAAACAATGATAACTAAAATAATAGAAAATAATAGAAAAACAATAGAACAGAATGGGATAAATATAATATATATTATATTTTATTCTATTCTGTTCTATTGTTTTTCTATTCTATTCTTTTCTATTATTTTCTATTCTATTCTAATCTTTTCTATTCGATTTTGAATTCATTTCAATACGAAATTGGAATTTCATATAGAATGAAACTGAATTTGAATAGAAAAGATTAGAATAGAATAGAAAAGAATAGAAAAGAATAGCATAAAAAAACAATAAAACAGAACAGAAAAAAATATGTTATATTTATTATTTTCTATTCTATTATTTACTATTCAAATTCATTTTATGCAAAATTTTATATTTCAGAAGATGGTTTTATATATATATATTTCTTTTCTGTTCTATTGTTTTTTTTCTATGCTATTCTTTTCTATTATTTTCTATTCTAATCTTTTCTATTCAAATTTGATTTTATTCGATTTGAAATTCGGATGACATTATATATATGGAATATATTATATTTTTTCTGTTCTGTTCTACTGTTTTTCTATGCTATTCATTTCTATTATTTTATATTCTAATCTTTTCTATTCAAATTAAAATTCATTCTATACGAAATCCGAATTTCAGAAGCCACCTTCCAAAATTCGAATTTTGTATAGAAATTTTGGTAGGGGTACAATGTCAGACCCCAAAGCACCCTCCCCATGTTGAGGGGATGTGACCTGGTACGGTTCAGGAGGGGGGGCGCTCTCTCGTCCCCCCTCTTTTCCTGCGGCCTGACGGGTTGTGTGCTTGGATAAGGGTCTGGTGTGGATTTTGGGGGGACCCCTATGCCATTTTATTTTTAAATTTAGTGCAGGGTTCCCCTTAATTTCCATTCCAGGCCCCTATGGATTTTGGGGGACCCCCACACAATTTTTTTTTACATTTTGGTTCAGGGTTTTTTCAGTGAGTTTTATCTATATTGCCGAGACCGGCAATTCATTACAGCCACAATCAGTTTTAAATTACAATTTTTCCTTTAGAAATGTAATTTTGCTGCAGTACTGTTATAAACACAGGAAAAATGTGCCACTTTACAGGCATACTATAGACACCCCCCAGGTACAATATTTAAATGAATATTTCATTTTTATATGTAGGGGTGGGGTGAACGTGGGATACTAATGCTCCTACAGAGGCACCATCCCTGGAGGATATGCAACTATGTTTCAAAAAATGTAGAACAGGGTGGGACTTTAATTGTGCCTCAGATGAGTTTAAACAAATAGAATACAATACTATAATTATAGAAAAATAAACACATTTTATTGTCTAAAATTCAAGTTTAAGATACATTACAGTCTTTATGATTTTATTTTAATTCAGGGTGTGCAGGCTCCCAACAGTTTACAAAGCTATGGCCTACAGATTTTGCAGACAGTTCCGCTTCGTCGGGGCCTTGAAAGTAGCACGAATGGGAAGGGCAGGAGGCGGAGCCTAGCAGAGCAGACATGCATTGTTAGAGCTCCACACCGCTGAGGAGAGAAGAGAAGGACAAAGCGGAGCCTGCAGGCTCAAAAGGTATCCATTTGAACCTTTTTGCCCCAGGGAACAAACTGTGAAAGTTTGGGCAGGAAATATGGTACTGGGAGGAAACCGTGGCAGAAATAAAAATCACCTCACAAAAAGCTCACAGGCACTCACTGCAGCTGAAGCAGCTCCAGTCACCTCACAAGATACAGCATCAGGGCGCTCTCACAGACAGAAAATGTCACAGCAAGACTCTCCATTTGAGTCAGATACAGAACAAATCCTCTCACAAACTTCTCCACAAGCCTCCTCAGTATCCCCAGTAATATTATTACAATTTGAAAAGATGCTTCATAAGGCTTTAAAACAAACCTCAGACCAAATAACAAAAAGCCTAACCAAAGAAATAAGAGAGCTGGGAAACCGCACCGCAGCCTTAGAAATAAAAATGGATGAAATTGAAATTACAACCCAAGAAAATATAACAGAATTGGAACAATTAAAAAAAGAGAATTTAATACTTCAAACTAAGCTCGAAGATTACGAAAATAGAGCCAGACGTTCAAACTTGCGCATAAGGGGAATACCTGAAACTGTGACAGACCTGCAATCTACTATTACTGCTCTACAAGAACTAAAGCCAGATATCCCTATTGAACGTTTAGAACTGGACAGAGTACACAGAGCCCTCACAGCCAAAAAGAAAGATGGACCCCCACGTGATATAATCACAAAATTTCATTATTACAGAACGAAGGAACAAATACTAATTGCTGCAAGAGAAAAAAAGGAACTTAATTTTCAAGGACACAATTATCAAATTTTTGCTGACCTATCCCAACTTACTATTACTAAAAGACGATCCATGAAACCCCAACTAATGGAACTGCAACGCCACAACATTATGTATCAATGGGGCTTCCCCTTTTCAGTCAGATTTAACTACCAAGGTACAATTTACAGAAGCAGATCAGCAGATGAACTACAACAAACCCTTTTAAAATTAAATCTGACAGAACCCACAAGCAGCAACACTCTCACACGCAGAAGAATGGCGTCATCTTCACCTTCAGGCAGCACCCAGAAAATTTCAGAACAAAATGGGAATCATCATTCTCACAAAAGAGGCCGTTATGCCACATCATCCATGGACCAAGAAGATTCAATGGACTGACATCCTAATTCCTGATATCTCTTCATTTATTATACCAAGAGATGGTTCTCTATAAAAAACCTATACTTATAACTGAATGTAACTGCATTCTGATAGTCACACACTGTGTGGGATCATGTTACATTCCAGTTATATTTCTTATTACTTCTGATTCATATAGCCTTAGAATATATAAGTGAAATAAGGAAATTCTTGTTCAGTTATATATTATCAGGTAATAACAATAGATTTATTACTTTTTAGGACAAATATGTTCAATAATCCAGAAGTAATGGAAGCTTTTTCTTTTCTTAAAACAAATATATTATTACCTAACTAGTTCGTAGAATTATGTTTTTGTTTATTCTAATCTGAAGCAATACAACCTCAATTTTACGAGTTAACATATCTAAACAGTTACATATGAATAAAATATGTAATTGTTTACTCTAAAAGGGTTAAAATCCCAAAATAATTCAAACTATCTTCATCAATACCAAAGTTATTAACAGTACCTTTCTAACTGAATTATTTAGCCTAGGGCAAGACTAACCATATACAACCACCCTGGAATAAATAATTTCAACAAAAACTATATTCTGCACTCCAATTAATGAAACATCATTTTGATGTCTTTTGACATAGCACTTCTCTCCTGTAAGCGGAAGATCCGTGTACCCCCATTAGCCCTCCTCATTCTCCCAACCATATTATGTGGGAGTGTGACGAAGGCACTTATTCCCCTGAGAGAGATATTTATTCTCTTTCACGGGTAAATTGTGATTACTTGCAAAAAATAATTTATACAATGTATCATCTAATCTCATATGTTTTTTGTTTACTCTTTACTCCAGAATTCACTGGTTTCTTTTCTATCTATTCATCTCTTCAGTCCACACAGGTTGATCTGCGCAGTCAGCTCTGCATAACAAAAAGTAAGTCAAAACTATTTGATCTATTGCCATGGCACCACTGAATATACTTTCCCTGAATGTTCAGGGAATAAATGTCCCTCAAAAAAGGACCAAAGCCTTCCGTACTTTCCATAACAAGAAGGCTCACATAGTATGCCTCCAAGAAACACACTTCACCAAAGATTCTACTCCAAAATATATTTCTCCTTTTTATCAACAAATTTACACAGCTTCTGCCTGTACCAAGCAAAGGGGAACTCTAATTGCATTTCACCGATCCACACCATTCACCTTATCATCAGAAATTAAAGACCCAGAAGGTAGATACCTGATACTCATGGGTTATATAATGGATACAGCAATCACGGTGATTTCCTACTACGCTCCTAACAAACAACCTACACCATTCCTCTCACATATATTACAAGTGATTAATACACACAAAATAGGAACAGTGATAATGTGTGGGGATTCGAACCAGGTCCTCCTCCCATTTCTAGATAAATCACCTTTTACACCATCCAAAATAACCTCTAGATTACCTTTTTCTCAACTTCTTTCCAAATACAATCTGGTAGATTCATGGAGAGAAAGTAACCCAATGAAAAAGAAATTCACTTATTTCTCACACCCTCATCAAACCTTCACCAGAATAGATCATATTTTTCTAACAATAGGAATGATACCAGAAATTATTGCATCAGATATAATTCCGATTCCGTGGTCTGACCATAATGCAGTATACACTACTATAGCCTCAGCCATACCAAAAGCGCATGACTCAACGTGGTACTTACCGGGCATAATGCTCAAACACCCACTACATCAGATGGCCATTGAACAAGCTTTAAAGGAATACATATCAATTAATAATACAACAGACATCTCCCCAATAACACTGTGGGAAGCTCATAAGCCTGTCTTGCGTGGTACAATACAAAGACAAATGGCACTATTTAAACGGGAACGCAAAAATCTAGCAAAAAAACTAGAACTCAATTTTAATGCAGCCTACATATCATTTCAAGATAATCCATCTCAGAGTACAAAATCTCATCTGGAAAAATCTAGATTGGAATACGATCTATTTCTCACTGAATCAGTTGATAAATCCCTCAAACGCTCCAAACACAATTTCTACATGAATACAAACAAACCAGGTACATATTTGGCTCGGGCATTAAATTCAACTAACAAATCTTTCAAACCAATACGTTTGAAATTATCAAAAAATGTTTACACTTGTAATCCAGTTAAAATAGTCCATAAATTTCACTCACATCTCGCAACTTTATACAAGACAAACAATGAATTTAATCCTACAGAAGCTGAATCCTTCTTCTCAAAAATAACCTTACCTGAGTTATCTCAGAATCAAAAAAGCAGTTTGGATGAGCCTATAACTATAGATGAAGTTGCTAACGCCATAAAAGACCTAAAACTTAACAAAAGACCAGGCCCAGACGGCTACTCGGCTTTATACTATAAAACATTCTCAGAAATACTCTCTCCCATTCTCACTGAAACTTTTAACAAACTTCTAGATGGACATTCTTTTCGGCAAGAAACACTAATGGCAATTGTTTGTATGATCCCAAAACCCCTTTCTGATGATACTTCCTGTGTGAATTATAGGCCTATCTCACTGTTAAACCTCGATATTAAATTATTAGCAAAAATAATAGCAAAATGCCTCAATAGCATTATAGGAAAATTAATACATAGAGATCAAGTAGGCTTCATGCCAAATAGACAGGCAGGCGATAATATACGCAGGGCAGTGTTATTGGCACATATTGCTAAAAAACGGAAAATCCCTTTATGTTTTCTATCTCTCGATATTAAGAGGGCATTTGACACAGTATCCTGGCAATATATGCAATATTCATTACAAAAATGGGGTTTTGGACCCCACTTTTTAACATGGATCAAAGCATTATATAATAAACCCAAAGCCTATATAAAATATGCTGGATACAAATCTGAAGCCTTTAATATCGAAAGAGGTACCCGACAGGGTTGCCCATTATCTCCCTTATTATTTGCCCTTATACTCGAACCCATGGCCCAATACATCAGAACAAACCAAACTATAACTGGCATTGAAGTAGGAGGTATTACACACAAATTATGTATATTTGCAGATGATATATTACTTTTTCTATCATCACCACAGGTCTCTGGTCCTAACTTAATACCAGCTCTTGATGGATTTGCAGCCCTATCCGGCCTTATGATTAATCCTAAGAAATGCCTAGTGCTTAATATTTCTCTCACGAACATGGAATTGATCCCGGCTAGGGCTGCACTCCCATTCACATGGGCAGAAAAATCAATCCCATATCTTGGAATTCATTTAACAGCATCTCATTCTGACTTATTCTCAACCAATTATCCTCCTGTAATAAGACAGATCACAAATCTAATAAAACAATGGTCGCAACTTCCTTTATCCTGGATAGGGAAGATTAATGCAATCAAAATGACTATTCTACCCAAATTGCTTTATCTATTCAGAGTCCTCCCTATTCCAATTCCTTCCTATTTTTTGAGAATAGTACAAAAAAGAGCAACTTCGTTTATATGGGGCTCTTCTAAACCACGTATACCTATACACACACTACATCTTCCCAAAAATAAAGGAGGCCTGGGATACCCTAATTTTACTAACTACTACAGTGCAGCACATTTGGCCAGTCTGTCCAAATACCATGCAAAACAGGAAATCCCATTATGGGTATTTATAGAGGCTTCAGAAAATGACCCTCTATTAATATCAAATTTATTATGGCTTGATCCTAAAGACCGCTTTAAAATTCATAATCCCATAACTAAACACTTCTTATCTCTCTGGGATAAACTAAAAACCAAATATCAGTTACAATCTCCACACAATCCTCTCCTTTCTTTTATCAGAAATCCGGCCTTTTATCCGGCATGGATCTACCCAAATTCTTTTAAAGCTTGGACAACATCAGGCATTCAGACACTAAATGACTTCATAGCATCTAAATCATTCCTTTCATTCCCATCGCTTAGAGAAAAATATGATCTACCAAACTCTGAGATATTTAGATATCTCCAAATCAAAAATTTCTATACACCATTCCTAAAGGGGGATACACCATTATCCCAATTATCCATTTTTGAATCAATCTGTACAAAAGATCCATTTGCTAAAGGTACAATTTCATCACTTTATAATCAATTATATGGAGTAGCAAATCTTAATAGACCCTCTTACGTTCAGAGGTGGGAGGAGGACCTGGGACGAACTTTAGAAGACACGGACTGGTCTAACATATGGCTCACATCTAAGTCATCTTCACCCAACATCTTAGCACTGGAGACAAATTATAAAGTCCTAACTCGCTGGTACCTTGTACCCGCTAGAGTGGCAAAATATTCACCTAATACCTCAACTCTTTGTTTTCGAGGATGCCCAGAAATAGGCACATATTTACACATATGGTGGACGTGCCCAGTAATCCAAACCTTCTGGAAGGAAGTCTTCGTGATTGCATCTAAAATATTTAAAAAAATAATACAACCAGATCCATATTTAACTTTGCTTAATCTAAAACCGGAATGGTTAACACTCTCTCAATTCAAACTTATGATCCAACTAATAACGGCTGCAAAACAAACAGTGGCCAAGGCATGGAAATCTCCTACATTGGTACTAGCAGAAACAATTCACAGAATGAATAATACAATGTCCCATGCTAAGATGGTAGCCATCGATCAAAATCAAATTCCAAAATTTGAAAAACTTTGGCATCCTTGGATAAAACAACAGTTCCTGTCAAACTTCAATGACTCTGTCCTGTTGCCATGGTAACAGATTAAATGACTTACAGAGACACCCATTCTAAGGCTTCAAAGAGAACTAAAAAGAATAATAAACTGACGAGCGGGACAACCTTGTGGACCATACCTCTACCTTTCAACCCTTTTTCTTCTTTCTCTTTCCTTTTCTCCACCTTACGATTAAAGCTCATTATCAGAATTTATTTGACCTATATACACTCTACTTGTAAACAATATGTATAGTAGGTATAAATCATTTAAATACCTACAAAAGTAACTAAGGAAATGATATACATCTTTAATTTAGGTTTACGGAAACCCAATGTTTAATATTTGAAATTTCATGATATTTACCTATATAAACCCTACTGTAAAACAATGAGCTTACTTTATAGATCCTTGTAAACTTACTTTATGTATCTTTATAACATTGTATACTCAATAAACTTCTTTTGACAAGGAAAGTAGCACGAATGGGACGTCATATGAATTCTACAGATAAAATATTGATTAGTACTACATAAATTGCATGATTATATAAATAAAAAAATGATAAATAACATGTAAACATCCAAATACATTGGTCTTTACATGAATTTACATCAATACCATGTCACAATAAATGTTTGTTAATGAAATCTATATATTACATTGTAGAACATTGGACATGTGAATACAGCTACATTTTATGCTTATTGGTGTGTAGCAGTGCTTCTCACATAGGGAATTTAAGCGGAAAGGGTCAATTAGATGATGTTAGCTGTCTAAATATGTAACATTCAAATTTTTTCAAATATAAAAAACACATAGTATTTCATTAACATGCATCTCCACTCACCAGAAGACCAAGGTTAGAGGATGCCGGGGCGGTGGGACATTTGAGGCCTGGGAGCCCGTGGGAATGCTCCACCCCATCTCTACGGAGGAAAATGGATGGGCCCATTATATATACAGATAATGGAATATAACGAGCCATGTGGTCAAAAATGGCCTCAAGAGACTAAAAGCAGAGATGAGGGAAGAAAGAGAGGAGAGATAAGGGAGAGGAAAGGTGGTAAAGTAAAATAAAAAGGAAGGGAGGGAGTGAAACCAAGAAGGGGGGGAGAAAAAAAGAAGAGGAAGGAATTAGGAGGGGAAAAAAAGGGAATGGAAAAAAGGAAAAGGAGGAGGGGGAAGAGAAGGAAGGAAAGAGGGAAGAGAAAAAGAAGAGGAAAAAGAGGAAAGGGGAGAAAAGTGGGAAACAAAGGGGGGGAATGGGAGGGAAAGGGGAGGGGGGAGAGGGAAAAAGGAGGAAAGGGAGAGAAAAAAGAAGGGAAAGAGAGAAAAGGAAAGAGGGGGGAAGAAGGAAAAGAAAAGGGAGAAGAATGTGATAAACACTGAAAGTGAAAAAGGAAAAAGGGAGAGGAAAATAGGAGTAACCCCCAATGGGGTTAAAAGGTGTTTAAAATGACTTACCAAGTGAATACATGGGAATTTGTAACAGACCTTACTGAAAGATCAATACGGCCTTTAGTGCCAACAAGGGGTTATTTTCACTTTAATAAGGAATAAGGAATAATATATATATATATATATATATATATATATATATATATATATATATATATATATATATACTTTGAAAAGATGGTCAAAGAAAAGCGTCCCAGGGTGGAAAAAGAGGCAGAGTTTACAGCTGATGGAAATCTAATCCAAACAAACAAATATTAGCTTAAGGAAAGGAACTGCTTAAGCATACAGAAAAACACACACATAGACCAGTGGCCAGGGTGAAAGAGAAATTACATACCTGTAGGGTTACAGACAGAGTTTCTCCCCAGCGTCCCTCACAAGTAGAGAGGTGAGCAGCTGAGGAGAGAATGCGAGAGTGTACCTTGTATAGGAGGTAGCGGCCGTAATGATTCGTCCAGAGATTTGTGTGAGGGAGGAGGGTTCCTGGGGTCACTCGAGTTGCCCAGATCAGGGAGAACCAAAATGGATCCAACGGTCCTGGAGGGACAGGGACGAACCCATCTATTCATTGGTTGCCATGGGGCATGCATGCTAGAAAGTTGCATGCAAAACACACCCAATCCGTGTCCCATCTACTGCACGTCCCAGAAGGAAGGAAAGGGAGGGGGCTGATCTCTTTACTCCGCCGGCTGTGATAGGCTGCCAGGAGAGAGAGAAAAGCCAAACAATGCAGAGAGGGGAGCAGGACCCGAACGGCATGGCATCAAGCCGGCGCTGGTGAACCTGTGTCAGCGACGCTGTGTTCCACAGGAGAAAGGGGAGGAACCGCACACTTGTCAGCCAGAAGGCGGGCGGGTGTCGGTGTCCTCTGATGGAAAATCTAATGGGAACACCTCTGGGGGGGCCTGGTAAGGACCTGGAAACTTAAAAACATTGCCATCTGGTGGGAAAGCATATTAACAGACCCCTCAGGCAGTGAATAGACATGAAACAAAATGTTTTTATCATTAACGTGTACGATATATGTGAACCACACGTGGAATAAAACAGTGGCGCTTACTTCAAAATAAATAAATACACCCTTACAGTGACTACTTCACTCTACTAATTATACACCTAATACAGTGTACATGAATTATAAATAATTACAACATAATTATATAAAAATAATAATAATTATCTAAATAGTGGACACCAAGTGATAAGTGAAAAAGTCTTATGATGAGTTGTACAAGAAAAGCAACACAACAAATTATACAAAAAATTGTGTATACTACAGCTTATTAATTTGCAAGAATCTGATCCAATAGCAAAATAAACAGCATAAACAGAAAAAATGTTCGTTTGGTTTTTGTGACAAAATCTTCCAAAAAATGTGATATCTTCTTTCCAACTTCCACCACACTGGTTGTACAAATTACACTATTGGAGCATTTTTTTCATTCACGTATGGAACAGATTTTGCACTTATTATTTGGATGGATGAGTTGCTGGTTTAATCCCGTTGGTTTGGAATCATTAAGCTTTGCAGCCTTACACGCAAGTGGGGGCAATTGGAGCTGGTGAGTGAGTTTTTCATTGGGAGTGGGCTCACTGAACACTCGGGTGTGGTGGAAGTTGGAAAGAAGATATCACATTTTTTGGAAGATTTTGTCACAAAAACCAAACGAACATTTTTTCTGTTTATGCTGTTTTTTTTGCTATTGGATCAGATCCTTGCAAATTAATAAGCTGTAGTATACACAATTTTTTGTATAATTTGTTGTGTTGCTTTCCTTGTACACATCGTCATAAGACTTTTTCACATATCACTTGGTGTCCACTATGTAGATAATTATTATTATTTTTATATAATTATGTTGTAATTATTTATAAGTCATGTACACTGTATTAGGTGTATAATTAGTAGAGTGAAGTAGTCACTGTAAGGGTGTATTTATTTATTTTGAAGTAAGCGCCACTGTTTTATTCCACATGTGGTTCACATATATTGTACACGTTAATGATAAAAACATTTTGTTTAATTCTTCTCACAATGTGGCAGCTGTAGTTAGATACTTGCATCAATATTTTTCATAAAATAACTTGGTGTACACTCCGAGGCGCAGTGGTGGGGAAGAAGGTATAGGTGGGCAGTGATATTTTGTAGACCAATTGGTGGCAAGTGAATAGACATGGGCGAGACCAGAGGTCCCCGGGGTCAGGGGTCGCATCTGAGGATAGTCCACAGGTGCAGCGCAGAAGCATGCCATGAAACAAATAAATGATTAAATAAATAAATGGTTACTGATGTATAACTAGGGAAAGGCCCAATATAGACCTATTATCACTTCTCAATTTATTCAAAGCACCGCTAGACATTTAAACAATACATACAGGTCAAAAAATATACATATTTACATGTTGTAATGGGCAAGGTGAGTGCATACAATCCTTGGTATATCCCGCAGGGGTGTCATTTTGTCAAGTATTGTGTTAAACGCTGTGGATATAAGTGACAACACCAAATTGAAAATGAATAGAGAAAATTGATCAAATTATGGTATCAAGTTAAATGATTAGAAAAAGGGGGCATAGCTAATGGCGTTGTTCATTCCTGGTGGATGAGTTGCCCTAACTTAAATATCCATTTAGCCTCCGCCTGGAGGATTTTTTGATCAAAATTACCCCCGCGATTTGGGGGGTGTACCCGGGCCAACACCTGGAATTTTAGCGATTCTGTGCTATACTGTAGTCATGAAACTCTGCAAATGTTTTCCACATCCTCATGTAAGCAGATATGCGATGCCAATGGTATCGCAATTTACAAAATGTTGCATGCTCTAAATGAAATAGATCTTGATACCATCCCATGTAATGCATTTATAACTGAAATGTTGTATTTAATTTTGACCCGCAATGCTTTTACCTTTGACGGCTCCCACTACCTCCAGGTGCAGGGTGTAGCGATGGGGACCAAGTTTGCCCCATCATATGCAAACCTGTACCCTGGGGTGGTGGGAGCATGAGGTTTTCGCCTCGGATGCTTCCTCAATATACCTGCGCCACACTTTGTTGTGGCACAGGTATATTGATGACATCCTGATTCTGTGGTCAGGAACACCCAAACTCCTAATCGAGTTATTGGAAAAGCTCAATCACAATGACTACAATTTGTCTTTTACCTTTAACTGGCATAGAGAGACTCTCCCTTTTCTTGATTTAAATATAAATAAAGATATAGAAGGGGCCATCACCACCAACCTACACCGGAAAGAGACAGCAGGCAACTCCTTATTACATTCTATGAGTGCTCATCCATCCCATTTAATCAATTCTATTACCAAGGGTCAATATTTACGGGCCCGACAGAATTGCACCAATGAAGAGGATTTTAAAATTGAAGCCTCCTAGCTGCAGAAGCGGTTTCTGGACCATGGATACAGCAGGAGATCTCTTAAAAAAGCATTCAAAAATGCAAGTGACAGTCCAGTCCAGGAGACCTTTTATTGTTTCAAGGTGAGAAAGGAACCTCATCTCAGCCTCAGCCTCAGGGCATTCACCCCATTACCAAATGTAATAATCAATCTCAAACCATAAATAGGGTTCTAAACACCCACCGCCACCTCCTAAGTGATGATCCCACTTTGAAATTATTTATAGAATCTGAACCGCATGTGATTTATAAATGCAACCAGTCATTGTGAGACATTCTAGTTTTAAGTCACTTTATGCCGCAGGGATCTAGGGACCCCTGTGGTACTTTACCTCGGGGTACCTTTCAATGCAGCAACTGTGACTTTTGTAAGTACTTCCTAATTGGACACAACGTTGTCTTACACACAGGGGAAAATGTAAGCATGCAACATTTTGTAAATTGCGATACCATTGGCATCGTATATCTGCTTACATGCGGATGTGGAAACTATTATGTAGGCAAAACCAAAAGAAATTTTTGGAGACGGATCAAAAAACATGCTGTAGATATACAGATAGGCATCACAGACAAGCCCATACCCAGGTACTTCACGGAGTTTCATGACTATAGCATAGAATCGCTAAAATTCCAGGAATTGGCACGGGTACATCCCCCCAACTCGCGGGGGTAATTTTGATAAAAAAAATCCTCCAGGTGGAGGATAAATGGATCTTTTAGTTAAGGGCAACTCATCCACCAGGAATGAACAACGCCATTAGCTATGCTCCCTTTCATTTAACTTGATCCTTTCCCTATTTATACGTCAGTAACCATTTATTTATTTAATCATTTATTGTTTTGTGGCATGCTTCTGTGCTGCACCTGTGGACTATCCTCAGATGCGACCCATGATCCAGGGGACCTCTGGCCTCGCCCGTGTCTATTCACTGCCTGAGGAGTCTGTTAATATGCCGTCCCACCAGATGGCAATGTTTTTGACAGTCCTGGTCCTTACCAGGCCCCCCCAGAGGCGTTCCCATTAGATTTTCCATCAGGGGACACCGACACCCGCCTGCTTTCTGGCTGGTACGGCTCCTCCCCTTTCTCATGTGAAACACAGCATCACCGATGCAGGTTCACCAGCACCGGCTTGACACCATGCCTCCCCTCTCTGCACTGTTTGGCTTTTCTCTCTCTCCTGGTGGCCTATCACAGCTGATGGAGTAAAGAGATCCGCCCCTCCATTTCCTTCCTTCTGAGACATGCAGTAGATGGGACACGGATCAGGGGTGTTTTGCATGCAACCTTCTAGCATGCATGTCCCATGGCAACCAGTCAATAGATGGGTTCGTCCCTGTCCCTCCGGATCCATTGGATCCATTTTGGTTCTCCCTGATCTGGGCGACTCGAGCGACCCCAGGAACCCTCCTCCCACACAGACCTCTCTGGACGAATCATGGCGGCCGCTACCTCCTATGTAAGGTACACTTTCGCAGTCTCTCCTCAGCGGCTCACCTCTCTACTTGTGAGGACTGCTGGGGAGAAACTCTGTAACACTACTGGTATGTAATTCCTCTTTCACCCTGGCCACTGGTCTATGTGTGTGTTTTTCTGTATGCTTAAGCAGTTTCCTTCCTTAAGCTAATATTTGTTTGTTTGGATTAGATTTCCATCAGCTGTGAACTCTGCCTCTTTTTCCACCCTGGGACGCTTTTCTTTGACCGTCTTTTCAAAGCTTATATATATATTCTTTATCAAAGTGAAAATAACAACTCAATCTTAGAAAACCCCTTGGCACTAAAGGCTGTATTGATCTTTCAATAAGGTCTGTTACAAATTCCAACGAATTTACTTGCTAAGTAATTTTAAACACCTTTTAACCCCATTGGGGGTTACTCCTATTTTCCTCTCCATTTTTCCTTTTTCACTTTCAGTGTTAGTGCGAAGAATATGACAATCTCCCTTTTCTTTCCTTCTCCCCCTTTCCTTTTCACTCTTTCTCTTCTTTTTTCTCTCCCTTTCCTCCTTTTTCCCTCCCCCTGCCCCTCCATTTCCCCCCTTTTTTCCCACTTTTCTCTCCTTTCCTCTTTTTCCTCTTCTTTTTCTCCTACCCCTTTCCTTCCTTCTCTTCCCCCTCCTCCTTTACTCTTCCTTTTTTTCCATTACCTTCTTTTTTCCCACTCCTATTTCCTTCCTCTTCTTTTTTTCTTTCCCCCCTCTTCTTGGTTTTGCTACCTCCCTTCCTTGTTCTTTCCTTTACTACCTTTCCTCCCCCTTATCTCTCCTCTCTTTCTTCCCTCATCTCTGCCTTTAGTCTCTTGGAAATCTGTCCATGGCGGCCTCTGTCCCTGGGTTCTTTTGGGGGCTGATCCTTGCCTCAACCCCGGGGGAGACTTTGCTGACCCAGACTACCAGATAGTCCCATTACATTGGTTACTTTTTAATCTGTGAGTATTACCTAAACTTATGCTTTTCCAGTACTTAATTGTCAATCATTAGACTAATGGCTGCTTCATTACTCTATTTTTAGTCATTACGCATCTGAAATCCTGATGATTGGTTGTAAGCCAAGAAACGCATTGAGTTAACAACTTTGGATGCCTATACCTTAATAACCATCTGTACTGTAACTATATTCCCAGTACTTATTATGTCTATTGATTGATTTTATATTAGCTCTTTTATGTCTAATGATGTATTAAAACTATATTTTCTATGAATACCAGATGTAAATCCTTTGTGATTACGCTTATCGTTCCTTAATAGTATTGATACCATGGATTATAGATTTGTATCGGATACAGGCCATTCTATTTGAGCCTGACCAATTAATTGTTATTTATCCGCTGACATGTCTCAAGCTTTTGTCCTCTTTCTCTCTTTTTTTTATAACTATGGGGATGGAGACATGTCAGTGTTTTAAATAATGGTATGAATAGGTCACAACCTTTCCTATGTGTTTTTTATATTTGAAAAAAAATTGAATTTTACATATTTATTCAGCTAACATCATCTAATTGAACATTTCCGCTTAAATTTCCAATGTGAGAAGCACCGCTACACGCCAATAAGTAGAAAATGTAGCTGTATTCACATGTCCAATGTTCTACAATGTAATATATAGATTTCATTAACAAACAGTTAGTGTGACATGGCATTGATGTAAATTGATGTAAAGACCGATATATTCAGATGTTTACACGTTATTTATCATTTTTTATTTATGTAATCATGCAATGTATGTAGTACTAATCAATATTTTATCTGTAGAATTCATATGACGTCCCATTGTGCTACTTTCAAGGCCCTGAGGAAGAGGAACTGTCCACGAAATGTGTAGGCCATATCGTTGTGATACACCCTAAATTCAAATCGAATCATAAAGACTGTAATGTATCTTAAACTTGAATTTTAGACAATAAAATTTGTTTATTTTTCTATAATTATAGTATTGTTTTCTATTTTTTTATACTCCTCTGAGGCACAATTAAAGTCCCACCTTGTTCTACATTTTTTGAAACATAGTTGCATTTAATTTTTATTGTTTCACTTTAAGCATTAAAAAAATTACTGCTCCCAAAAAAACAGCCGTTTTTTAAAAAAAGATTTGCATTGATACATGTCCCCCGGGGCACTTTTATGACTAATAACTAATAACTTGCATATAAGCCTTTAAAATGAGCACTTTTGATTTTTCATGTTAGTGTCCCATAGACTTTAACGTTTTTCCTGCGGCTTTCAAATTTGTCGCGAACACCGCATATTATTCGCTGTTTGGCGAACACCCGATGTTCAAGTTGACCTTATGTTCGACTTGAACATCGGGCTCATCCCTACATTACTGCCAGTTTAACGCCATATAGTTCTATGCATTACTGCCAAGTTAACACTGAAATTATTGGTACAATAAATATTATTCGAGGGTGTTTACGGATTTCCTCTATTTATTGCATATATGTATTAACTTGTCTATTCCCCTAGTTAGCTAGTCTATTAAAACGCTGATAAGCACAATGATATAAGGTTAGCTATGAAACCAAGCACACTGCTTAATTAAACAACGTCTTATTTATTTCCCAAGAGAATAGGAAAACGCTAACATGAAAATACTAAAGAAAATTATACAGAGTATATGACAAAAGAACATCAAAGATACTTATCACAATGCTTTTCTTGAGATATTGTTTTGTCGGCTGGGCTTGGATGGCAAAAGAGTGAGCCATGCGGCTCAGAGAGCCACCAGGCTTGAACCAAAAGCGAAAAAGGTAGAGAGAAGAGGCTCTCTGACTTGTTCAGTCCTTTTGTAATTCAATCATACACCATCCAGATCCCACCCCATTGCCATTCCATCTAGACTTTTGACGAATCACAGTACTTATGGGACAGTCCTCCTCAATATATTATATTACTGTCCGTCCTGCTGTATTGGGCTCTAAGGGCAACATTGTCCATGTCTATATATCCTGGTCAGTCTTCAATGCCTTTGATATTTTGATCTTCTGTAGCAGGACATTCATCACTCATCTTGTCAGTTATGGTCCCTTTCAAGATTGCTTGCAGTGTTATAACAACAGACGGTCCGGAGCCAAGCATTGTTCAGCCTTGATCTCTTCTTTCAGATATGCTACAAAGCTTTGATGTGCAACCTGTTACATTCCAGACCAACCCCCAAGAAAGCAAAGACTTGGTTGCATCAACCAGAAAGAAACTCCAGAAATATGATATTAAATCATGTTGCCTTCCAACATATGTCGCTTTGCGCCTAAAGGGAGCATATCAGCCTTCTTCAGACACGGCTCCTATGGAACAGCCTGTAACTGTCTTAACGTATTAAGTTTTCCAACAGGTCTTTAAGAAGCAGCTCCTATGGAACAGTCCATAATGGCTTTAACGGGTTGTGCTTCCCACCCACCCTGTGCCACTTTGCCACTTAGTGACACACCACCATCACTCTTCCGCGACAGCTTCCGTGTCACCATCCTGTGTTTTCTCCTTTCCGTTATTTTCATGACGGTGTGCAATACAGGCAAGGTGTGTCCATTCACTCACCATTCACCATCACACACTCAGAGGAACATATTAACCAGCTTTCAGATACAGAGTCTCGAGGAGGGCCTTTCTCACCCATATTACTAACCTAAAATACACATATGTCACACTATACCATAAGATAAATCAACCCATTACCATAATATATACCGTATACAGTGTATATATATATATATATATATATATATATATATATATATATATAATGTATACTGTGTATATACTGTACATATTATGCATCCTGCTCCCAACCTCCTATAACCCTTTACTGTAAATACAGGTCGGGATTTGGCAGGCTTGCTCACAATGGCCTCTCCTACCGCAATTTTGGCACGTCAGTGGTATTTCAGAGCTCTGAATTGGCAGCAAAGCCTCTAACTTTTATGAAGAGACCTTACCGTCAATTCGTCCCTCAACTTGCATAGATAAATGGGAGACCCTTCTATATAAATATCGAGTCTAACACATATAAACCTGAAACAATGACATACCACAAAATTCCATCCCTGTGCCTGGTTTCCAGAGACCATGCCCAGGGTATACCATGCACCTCTACCTATTGTTAGGTTCAAGGAACACCCTAGTTCCATGACTAATGTTACATTGGTATCCTTTAGGGTCATAATCCAAACTAGCACAGCCAATCCAGGCATTCGACCACCACCTTGGATTAGTGTAAGCAACGTGTTTTGGCAAAATGTTACTGAGCTGTGATGCTAACCCATAAGGCCACTGCCCCTCATACAGAGACTGTACAATCAGCTTGAAGTTGGTTGATACCACCGTCTGCCACTGCGTGCATGCCAGAGCCCATGACATATTTCTGTCCTGTACTATCACACTCTCTACCAACCTCTCAACATGATTGACAAAATCCAGAGCCACTTTAACCTGGGTATTTATGTGACTTTGTTGAATGCGATTAAGGATGCCACCAATCTCTCTGAGTAACAAAGCCCTGCATACTGTCTGAAGCTATGGCTGAGAGTTTGTTCCTCAGGAGACCGATGTCCACTTCATTAAAAACACCCATCCCAGCTCCTATTCCCCCCAATATAGTGCTGAATACATCCCTCCTCTTTCGGTTACTCCTCAGAAATAAGCATCCTGAATGCTTTCTGTGTCTGCACATCTCTAGGAGCAAGCCACTGGTACAATGACTGTACTTGATTCAGTGTATACTCAGCACATATAGGGTAATAGGCTTTTATCAACCACTGTGAAATGTTGAAGCACCATGTGGTGAAGGCATACTGTACCCTGGTAGCCAGCGTTTGTTCCCTTTATCTAATGGAGCACGCTCCCATGTGTAGTCACTGGCATTACCGTGCAAGGTTCCAACCTCTCAGGTTAGACATCAACCATGCGTATCTCTCCCATATCCAGATCTGGTGTCCCAAATGTCCAGTAACCGAGAGCCACTTTATAGGACTGCTAAGACTGAGACACCACCCCTACAAGGAAATGTTCACCCCATTGAAACAGACACCTTATTATGTATAAGTGCGAGCCTCCTGGGTATAGTTCTGTGTGCATTACTGTCAGTTTAACGCCATATAGTTTTGTGCATTACTGCCAGTTTAACGCCATAAAGTTCTGTGTGCGTTACTGCCAGTTTAACGCCATTAACTTCTGTGTGCGTTACTGCAAGTTTAACGCCATATAGTTCTGTATGCGTTATTGCCAGTTTAATGCCATATAGTTTTGTGGGCGTTACTGCCATTTTAACGCCATATAGTTTTGTGCATTACTGCAAGTTTAATGCCATTTATTTCTGTGTGCGCTACTGCCAGTTTAACGCCATATAGTTCTGTGTGTCACTGTATGTTTGGTGCAAAATATTGCAGTATATTATCCGTGGAGTGTGTCTGTGTAGTGTGAGTACTCAAACTAAAGTGCACCAAATACCTCTTTACATTGATCAAAATGCATCTACGTACAGATTTCCACTTCTGCGTTACATCTGCTCATAAGCACTGCCCCCTCCCTCCCAATAATGTCTGGAAGGACAACAAGGAGATTCAGACATTCCCTTGGCACCTTAAGGGGGCCAGCAACAAATGTGTCCACAGGCAAAGGTGGACGTGGTGGTCAGTCCTCAGGCAGGGCATCATTTCCTCTGTTTCTCTGTTTAGTGAGTTTGCACATGCTATCCAGCCACAGCATGCAGAGGAGGTGGTGGACTGGCTTACAAACCTTCCTCCTCCTCCTCATCCTCTGTCACACAAGCAGAGACAAGTGTGCAGTCCCCTGCAGTTGCCAGAGTGGATAAACCTGCCTCCTTGTACACATCTATTCCTGCCATAGCCCCAACATCAGCCATGGAGGAGTCAGCTGAGTTATTTGACCACAGCATCAGTCACTTGCTCCTTGATGATGACCAGCCATTACTGGATTCAGATATTGGTTCTGAGGTTGAGAATGACAGGAACATGAGCCTAGAGAGAGGGGAGGAACACTGGTAGACAAATTGGCATTCATGTTCCCCTAACCGCAGCATGTTGCCAAGTTGTCTCCAGTGGTAAGGATGAAGATGGAGGAGATGGAGATGATTATGAGGTCACTGATGCGAATTGGGTGTCAGATAGAGCAGAGGAGGAAACTGAGGGTGAGGCGGATGAAGGACAGGGCTTAGTGCTGCAGCTTGTTGTTCCGCCATGTCTCCATACAGCTGGTGGTGATGATGCCAGACCCGTGAGCTCTACCCCCCTCCTCCTCCTCCTCTGCCACCTCCACGCCCTCCTCTGCAGAATTGTCCTATGAACCTTAGGTACCCCCTAAGTGTTCAAAGGGCTATTCCATGAGTCAGGCTAAAATAAACAAAATGTAGTACCACTAAATGGACTTTTAAGGCATTAATATCTATACAAAAAATATTGAAGAGTAGTATAACAAAAGTATTTATTTAACAAAACATGTGAAAAACATGACAATTGAAGACAAGATCCTTCACCCAGGGTGAAGGATCACATTTGATTGTGTGCTGTAACATTGGTGTCTCTATATACAGATTTATACATTCCAAATATCTTCTGTCTTAACATGTTTTGTTAAATAAATATTTTTGATGTACTTCAACTACTCTTCAATACTTTTTGTATAGATATTAATGCCTTAAAAGTCCGGGTGTGGCATTATATCTATGAGAACACAGTCGCCAACCTCCCCCTTTTCGTCCATGAGTCAGGCTAGAAGGTGCCATGCAGTGCTTCAGCTGGTGCATTTAGGGGACAGGAACCACATCGGAGCAGAGATTCTTGCATCTCTGCAGGGACAGGCCAAGAGGGGGTTCACACCACTCCAGCTGGAGCCAGGAATGGTGGTGTGCAATAATGGCTCAAACCTCCTGTCGGCCCTTAGACAGTGAAAGTTGACACATGTGCCATGCCTGGCACATGTTTTAAATTTGGTGGTGCAGCATATCCTAAATACATACCCAGGGTTGAAAGATGTGCTAAAGCTGGCCATAAGAGTCTGTAGCCATTTCAGGTGGTCATACACAGCCAGTGCTTGGTTGGCTGAAATTCAGCAGGAATTCCACCTGCCTGTAAACCATCTGATTTGTGAAATGCCCACCAGGTGGAACTCAACTTTGGTAATGCCGCAGCGGCTATACGTGCAGCAGAGGGCCGTAAACGAGTACCTGTGTGAGTACGGCACAACGGCAGGCTCAGGCCGCCTCAGCTTTTTTTCCCCATGCCAATGGCTGATCATTAAGGATGCATGCACTGTATTGTCACCATTTGAGGAGGCCACAAGGATGGTGAGGCGTGACAGTGCATGCATCAGTGACACAATCCCTTTTGTGTTCCTGCTGGAGCAACTCTGCATGGCATTATGGACAGGGCACTGAAGGCAGAGCAGCAGGAGGAAGAGGAGGACTTCCTTTCCTCTCAAGGCCCACTTTATCCAGACACCATCATTCCTATGTCACAGAACACACAGGAGGAAAGAGGGGAGGAGAATGGGGAGGAGGTTTCTGGCATTTTCATTGGCTTCTAAGAAGAAGAAGACATGCGTCAATCTGTAAGCGATGGCTTTCCAACCCCAGGACCCTTTGGAGTAGTACGTGGCTGGGAGGAGGAAGTTCCAGATGCTGTCATCCTGAGTGACCCAGAGGAGTCTGCTTCTCAAGCCTCAGCAAATTTGGCACATGGGCAACCTCATGCTTTAAAGCCTGCGAAAGGACCCAAGAATACGTGGCATAAAGGAAAAGGATGATTACTGGTTGGCAATCCTCCTTGACCACCGTTATAAGGGGAAGGTCTAAGAACTCATCCTGTCCCCACAGAGAGTGCAGAAGATAAAATCTCTCAAGGACACGTTAAAGAGGATTTTATTGAACTTTTTTCCTTACCAGTAGGTTACAGTGTCGGGGAAAACATAGTTTTGAGTATTCTGTTGGTCAAGAGAGGAGCGTTGGAGAAGGCGTCCACCTAAGTGAGCCATTTCAGAATTTTTTTAGTTCTCACTGCCCAGGGCTGTCAGCTTCCACATCCCATTGGCAGCATCTGCATCACATGGTGGACAATTACCTCGGGGCCAAAACAGAAATGGAGAGCTTTCCAGCTGACGATCCACTGACTTACTGGGTCATGAGAATAGACCATTGGCCAGAACTTGCCCAGTATGCTAGTGTTGGTCGGCTGTCCTGCATCTAGCATGCTTTCAGAATTCAGTGCTGCAGGAGGTTTTGTTACTGATTATAGAACGCATCTGTCCACAGACTCCATGGACCATTTGACTATCAGTCCTGGATTACCAGCTATGAAGCCCCTAATGCCGATGTCACTAAGTCCTTTTGGGATGTTTAATCTCTGCAGGACTTTGAAGCTGCCTAGCTTTGAGGGTGTTTAAACATTTCATCTGGAAGAATGTTTTTCGTATAGGTTTCATGGGCACAATTAACACCCAAAGACCAATTTTTCAGCACCTGTTTGACAGGTGCATATCATTGCAATTTTTTTCAGCAAGGCTAATTCTTGCTTCTTTAAGATTACCTCTATAGGGTTACGATGGGAAGGTGCCACCGACACCCAAAGACCAATTTTTTGCACCCGTTACTTCTATCCAAAGTCAAAGTGACACCAGAAATTATCCAAATAATGTCTAATCTTGTTCCCAGTGTACTACATTGTGGACTCATCATACACACTGGCTTCCCAGCTGTTGCTTAGCAAAATAAAGACAGCTTGCAGGAAAAATTTCATTTTTTTAACTTTATAAATGCAATCATTGCTGCAGCAGATTCTAGACATGGTACAGATCTGCCACTTTACAGGTAGGCTAATATTATTTTTATGCTTTCACTTTAAAAAGCAACAAATCACAGCTCACACACTGGGCTCATCCCTACGTTACTGCCAGTTTAAGGCCATATAGTTCTATGCATTACTGCCAGTTTAACGCCATATATTTCTATGCATTACTGCCAGTTTAACACTGAAATTATTGGTACAATAAATATTATTCGAGGGTGTTTACGGATTCCCTCTATTTATTGCATATATGTATTAACTTGTCTATTCCCTTAGTTAGCTAGTCTATTAAAACGCTGATAAGCACAATGATATAAGGTTAGCTATGAAACCAAGCACACTGCTTAATTAAACAACGTCTTATTTATTTCCCAAGAAAATAGGAAAACGCTAACATGAAAATACTAAAGAAAGTTATACAGAGTATATGACAAAAGAACATCAAAGATACTTATCACAATGCTTTTCTTGAGATATTGTTTTGTCGGCTGGGCTTGGATGACAAAAGAGTGAGCCATGCGGCTAAGAGAGCCACCAGGCTTGAACCAAAAGCGAAAAAGGTAGAGAGAAGAGGCTCTCTGACTTGTTCAGTCCTTTTATACTTCAATCATACACCATCCAGATCCCACCCCATTGCCATTCCATCTAGACTTTTGACGAATCACAGTACTTATGGGACAGTCCTCCTCAATATATTATATTACTGTCCGTCCTGCTGTTTTGGGCTCTAGGGGCAGCATTGTCCATGTCTATATATCCTGGTCAGTCTTAAATGCCTTTGATATTTTGATCTTCTGTAGCAGGACATTCATCACTCATCTTGTCAGTTATGGTCCCTTTCAAGATTGCTTGCAGTGTTATAACAACAGACGGTCCAGAGCCAAGCATTGTTCAGCCTTGATCTCTTCTTTCAGATATGCTACAAAGCTTTGATGTGCAACCTGTTACATTCCAGACCGCCCCCCAAGAAAGCAAAGACTTGGTTGTATCAACCAGAAAGAAACTCCAGAAATATGATATTAAATCATGTTGCCTTCCAACATAGGTCGCTTTGCGCCTAAAGGGAGTATATCAGCCTTCTTCAGACACGGCTCCTATGGAACAGCCCGTAACTGTCTTAACGTATTAAGTTTTCCAACAGGTCTTTTAGAAGCAGCTCCTATGGAACAGTCCATAATGGCTTTAACAGGTTGTGCTTCCCACCCTGTGCCACTTTGCCACTGAGTGACACACCACCATCACTCTTCCACGACAGCTTCCGTGTCACCATCCTGTGTTTTTTCCTTTCCGTTATCTTCATGACAGTGTGCAATACAGGCAAGGTGTGTCCATTCACTCACCATTCACCATCACACACTCAGAGTAACATATTAACCAGCTTTCAGATACAGAGTCTCGAGGAGGGCCTTTCTCACCCATATTACTAACCTAAAATACACATATGTCACACTATACCATAAGATAAATCAACCCATTACCATAATATATACCGTATACAGTGTATATATATCTATATATATATATATATATATATATATATATATATATATATATATATATATATATATATATATATGATGTATACTGTGTATATACTGTACATATTATGCATCCTTGCATCCTGCTCCCAACCTCCTATAACCCTTTACTGTAAATACAGGTCGGGATTTGGCAGGCTTGCTCACAATGGCCTCTCCTACCGCAATTTTGGCACGTCAGCGGTATTTCAGAGCTCTGAATTGGCAGCAAAGCCTCTAACTTTTATGAAGAGACCTTACCGTCAATTCGTCCCTCAACTTGCATAGATAAATGGGAGATCCTTCTATATAAATATCGAGTCTAACACATATAAACCTGAAACAATGACATACCACAAAATTCCATCCCTGTGCCTGGTTTCCAGAGACCATGCCCAGGGTATACCATGCACCTCTACCTTTTGTAAGGTTCAAGGAACACCCTAGTTCCATGACTAATGTTACATTGGTATCCTTTAGGGTCATAATCCAAACTAGCACAGCCCATCCAGGCATTCGACCACCACCTTGGATTAGTGTAAGCAATGTGTTTTGGCAAAATGTTACTGAGCTGTGATGCTAACCCATAAGGCCACTGCCCCTCATACAGAGACTGTACAATCAGCTTGAAGTTGGTTAATACCACCGTCTGCCACTGCGTGCATGCCAGAGCCCATGACATATTTCTGTCCTGTACTATCACACTCTCTACCAACCTCTCAACATGATTGACAAAATCCAGAGCCACTTTAACCTGGGTATTTATGTGACTATGTTGAATGCGATTAAGGATGCCACCAATCTCTCTGAGTAGCAAAGCCCTGCATACTGTCTGAAGCTATGGCTGAGAGTTTGTTGCACAGGAAACCGATGTCCACTTCATTAAAAACACCCATCCCAGCTCCTATTCCCCCCAATATAGTGCTGAATACATCCCTCCTCTTTCGGTTACTCTTCAGAAATAAGCATCCTGAATGCCTTCTGTGTCTGCACATCTCTAGGAGCAAGCCGCTGGTACAATGACTGTACTTGATTCAGTGTATACTCAGCACATATAGGGTAATAGGCTTTTATCAACCACTGTGAAATGTCATTTCACACCTGAAATGTCCAGCCATTACTGGATTCAGATATTGGTTCTGAGGTTGAGAATGACAGGAACATGAGTCTAGAGAGAGGGGAGGAACACTGGTAGACAAATTGGCATTCATGTTCCCCCAAGCTGTCAGCTTCCACATCCCATTGGCAGCATCTGCATCACATGGTGGACGATTACCTCGGGGCCAAAACAGAAATGGAGAGCTTTCCAGCTGATGATCCACTGACTTACTGGGTCATGAGAATAGACCATTGGCCAGAACTTGCCCAGTATGCTAGTGTTGGTCGCTGCCCTGCATCTAGCATGCTTTCAGAATTCAGTGCTGCAGAAGGTTTTGTTACTGATTATAGAACACATCTGTCCACAGACTCCATGGACCGTTTGACTATCAGTCCTGGATTACCAGCTATGAAGCTCCTGATCTTGATGTCACTAAGTCCTTTTGGGATGTTTAATCTCTGCAGGACTAGGCTGCCTAGTTTTGAGGGTGTTTAAACATTTCATCTGGAAGAATGTTTTTAGTATAGGTTTCATGGGCACAATTAACACCCAAAGACCAATTTTTCAGCACCTGTTTGACAGGTGCATATCATTGCAATTTTTTTCAGCAAGGCTAATTCTTGCTTCTTTAACAAGTGGACGACCGCCTCACGCAGATATACGTCCGCAGAATGGCACGGGCAGGCAAAATCACGTACCTGGTACGTGATTGCCTTCCAGCGGGCAGGGGGGTCCGATCGGACCCCCCGGTGCCAGAGGCAGTCGCCATTTGTTCCCGGGCAATGAGAGGTGAGGGGGAGGCCATCCATTCGTGGCCACCCCCTCCTGATCGCTCCCGGCGAATGAAAATCCTTCCTGTGCCTCTGTAATGTAAACAGAGGCACAGGAAGTGATGTCATCCCTCCTCGAGCTGGTCTTTTTCGTTCCGGCGCCGAGGAGAGAAGACATCAGGTAAGTGCACAACACAAACACGTTCAGTAGAACACGCCAGGCACACTTTTCACCCCCCTGCACCCCCCGATCACCCCCCGATCACCCCCCTGTACCCCCTGTCACACTGACACCAATAGCAGTTTTTTTTTTGCATTGGTGTCAGTTTGTGACAGTTACAAGTGTTAGGGCAGTTAGGTTAACCCCCTTTAGGTCTGGGGTACCCCCCTTTAGGTCCAGGGTACCCCCCCAACCCCCCCAATAAAGGTTAACCCCTTGATCACCCCCCGTCACCAGTGTCGCTAAGCGATCGTTTTTCTGATCGCTGTATTAGTGACACAGGTGACGCTAGTTAGTACCGCTAACACCCACGCACGCAGCATACACCTCCCTTAGTGCTATAGTATCTGAACAGATCGATATCTGATCCGATCAGATCTATACTCCCCAGCAGTTTAGGGTTCCCAAAAAAAACGCAGTGTTAGCAAGATCAGCCCAGATACCTGCTAGCACCTGCGTTTTGCCCCTCGGCCCAGCCCAGCCCACCCAAGTGCAGTATCGATCGATCACTGACACTTACAAAACACTAAGCACACAACTGCAGCGTTCGCAGATTCAGGCCTGATCCCTGCGATTGCTAACAATTTTTTGGTAGCGTTTTGATACAGTCGCTAACAGTCAGGAGCTTTTTTGCCTGTGAGTCTCACTAGTGTACCCCTAAATTTAGAGCCCAAAATGGCAAATCGAAGGTACACTAGTGAAGAGGCCTACATGTTTCTGAGTATGACAGATAGTGAAGAGGAAGTCACTCATCTGTCAGATTCAGGCTCAGAATACGATCCTGTAGAGGACAGCGGCTCCATGACAGATAGCTCTGATGACGGAGTTGTGGTCCACTTCTTCTTCTGTCCTTGAAGTGCAAGAACCACAGGGCTCTCATATGGAGCTGAGAAGTACTAGCGCCGCTATTCCTTCTGGTGAACTGGCAAGCACCAGCGGCCTAGTACACCCTGGTCATACATCCAGCACTGCAGTAACACTTGGTGACGTGGCGAGTCCCATAAGTGCAGTTCAAGCTGGTGAGGTGGCAAGCACTAGTAGTGTCCCGCTGCCACCAAGAAGACAAAGACAGGCCCGTTGTGCCCATAGTGCCCTTCCTGCTGCATTCGCCAATCCGAATTGGGAACCCACCACTTCTGCAACACCCGTACTTCCCCCATTCACTGGCCAACCCGGAATTCAGGTGGAAACAGTTGATTTTATGCCACTGAATTTTTATTCACTGTTTTTCACCGAAGATCTCTATAGATCTATTGTGGACCAAAGCAATTTATACGCTGGTCAACACATCGCCGTTAATCCCCAGTCCTCCCTTGCCAGAGATTGGAGACCAATTACGGTCTCTGAATTTAAGCTCTTTCTGGGCCTTTCCCTCAACATGGGCTTGAATAAAAAGAGTTAGTTGCGGTCATATTGGTCCACTGACCCAATTTACCATGCGCCCGTGTTCTCTGCCTCCATGGCCAGGGCAATATACGAGCAGATTTTGCGGTTCATGCACTTCAATGACAATGAACTCTGTCGTCCTCGTGGAGACCCTGAATACGATCGGCTCTACAAAATTCGGCCCCTCGTAAACCACTTCAACCAAAGTTTTGCAGACTTGTTTACTCCCCATCAAGTTGTCTGCGTTGATGAGTCCCTGATTAAATTTTCTGGCCGCTTGTCATTCAAACAGTACCTTCCCAGCAAGCGTTCCAGATACGGGGTCAAGATGTATAAGCTCTGTGACAGGGCCACAGACTATACATGTAGTTTTATGGTTTACGAGGGCAAAGATAGTCATGTAGAGCCAACAAACTGCCCTGACTACATAGGAAGCGCTGGCAAGATAGTGTGGAACTTGGTGTCACCCTTATTTGGAAAGGGGTACCACTTGTACGTGGACAATTATTACACGAGCGTGCCACTTTTTAATCACCTTTTTGATCATCAGATTGGAGCATGTGGCACCGTGCGACCTAATCGCCGGGGCTTTCCCCAGCGGCTTGTAGATTCCCGTCTTAGGCTGGGGGAGAGAGCCTGCTTGCAGTGTAATAATTTGCTCGCTATGAAGTGGAGGGACAATAAGAATGTTTTCGTTCTTACCTCCCTTCATGCAGACACGACGGTCCAAATTACTATGGCGACTGGTGTTGTGGAGAAACCCCTCTGTGTCCACGAATATAACCAAAATATGGGAGGGGTGGACCTCAACGACCAGTTGTTGGCGCCGTACCTAGTTGCCCATAAGGCCAGACGCTGGTACAAAAAAGTGTCTGTTTATTTATTTCAATTGGCTTTGCTGAATGCTTATGTGCTATACAGAGCTTCAGGACGGACTGGATCCTTCCTTAAATTCCAGGAAGAGATCGTCAGAGCCCTTCTGTTTCCAAACGGTGCTCCACCTCACCTTCCCCAACCAAATGCAGTAAGCGGCTGCATGAGAGGCATTTTCAATATGTCCTCCCGAGTACCCCTACCCAACGAGCCCCCCAAAAAAGATGTCGTGTCTGCAGCAAGCGCGGATTTAGGCGTGACACCCGGTATTATTGTCCCTCCTGTCCTGACAAACCTGGTCTTTGCATGGGTGAATGTTTTGAACGCTACCATACACTAGTGGAGTATTAGCGTAGGGTACAGCACTGCACAGACTAGGACACACTTTCACAGGGTCTCCCAAGATGCCATCGCATTTTGAGAGACCCAAACCTGGTACCAGTTAAAAAAGTTAAAGTTACAAAAAAAAGTGAAAAAAAAAGCAAAAAAAGTAAAAAAAAAAAAAAACACAAAAAAAAATATAAAATAAAAAAAACAAAAATAGTTGTTGTTTTATTGTTCTCTCTCTATTCTCTCTCTATTGTTCTGCTCTTTTTTATTGTATTCTATACTGCAATGTTTTATTGTTATGTTTTTATCATGATTGCTTTATAGGTATGCAATTTTTTTATACTTTGTTTTTTTATTGTTAACCACTTTTTTTGTTTTCAGGTACGTCATTCAGCTGCAGAGTGGATTTATTTATCTTGACAGCAACAGCGTTTGCTCCCATGATACATAAAGCCGTGACTCCAGCGCTGTCGGAGGTGATTTCACCACCACTAGGGATGAGCTTCGAGTTCGAGTCGAACTTATGTTCGACTCGAACATTGGCTGTTCGCAAGTTCGCCGAACAGCGAACAATTTGGGGTGTTTGCGGCAAATTGGAATGCCGCGGAACACCCTTTAAAAGTCTATGGGAGAAATAAAAAGTGCTAATTTTAAAGGCTTATATGCAAGTTATTGTCATAAAAAGTGTTTGGGGACCTGGGTCCTGCCCCAGGGGCCATGGATCAATGCAAAAAAAAGTTTTAAAAACGGCTGTTTTTTCAGGAGCAGTGATTTTAATAATGCTTAAAGTCAAACAATAAAAGTGTAATATCCCTTTAAATTTCGTAGCTGGGGGGTGTCTATAGTATGCCTGTAAAGGGGCACATGTTTCCCATGTTTAGAACAGTCTGACAGCAAAATGACATTTTGAAGGAAAAAACCCATTTAAACCTACTCGCGGCTATTGCATTGCCAACAATACACATAGAAGTTCATTGATAAAAACGGCATGGGAATTCCCCACAGGGGAACCCCGAACCAAAATAAAAAAAAAAAAATGATGTGGGAGTCCCCCTAAATTCCATACCAGGCCCTTCAGGTCTGGTAGGATATTAAGGGGAACCCCGGCCAAAATAAAAAAAAAATGACGTGGGGTTCCCCCTAAATTCCATACCAGACCCTTATCCCAGCATGCAACCTGGCAGGCTGCAGGAAAAGAGGGGGGGACGAGAGTGTGGCCCCCCTCCTGAACCGTACCAGGCCACATGCCCTCAACATTGGGAGGGTGCTTTGGGGTAGCCCCCCAAAACACCTTGTCCCCATGTTGATGAGGACAAGGGCCTCATCCCCACAACCCTGGCCGGTGGTTGTGGGGGTCTGCGGGCGGGGGGCTTATTGGAATCTGGAAGCCCCCTTTAACAAGGGGACCCCCAGATCCCGGGCCCCCCCTGTGTGAAATGGTAAGGGGGTACTTACCCCTACCATTTCACTAAAAAACTGTCAAAATGTTAAAAATTACAAGAGACAGTTTTTGACAATTCCTTTATTTAAATGCTTTTTCTTTCTTCTATCTTCTTTCATCTCCTTCTTCTTCTGGTTCTTCCTCCGACGTTCTCGTCCAGCATCTCCTCCGCGGCGTCTTCTATCTTCTTCTCCTCGGGCCGCTCCGCACCCATGGCATGGGGGAGGCTCCCGCTTTTCTCTTCATCTTCTTCTTCATCTTCTTCTCTTCTTCCTTCTTCTCTTCTTCTCTTCTTCTCTTCTTCTCTTCTTCATTTTCTTCTCCGGGCCGCTCCGCATCCATGCTGGCATGGAGGGAGGCTCCCGCTGTGTGACGGCGTCTCCTCGTCTGACCCTGCCCCCCTCTGACGCATGGGACATGACGGGACTTCCCTGTGGCATTACCCGTGACGTCACAGGGAAGTCCCGTCAAGTCACCGTGCATCAGAGGGGGGCGGGGTCACCGGGTGGCCCTGCCCCCTGTTATTTAAGAACCATCAGACAAGGAGACGCCGTCACACAGCGTGGATGCGGAGCGGCCCGGAGAAGAAAATGAAGAAGAGAAGAAAAGAAGAAGAGAAGAGCGGGAGCCTCCCCCCATGCCATGGGTGCGGAGCGGCCTGAGGAGAAGAAGATAGAAGACGCCGCGGAGGAGATGCTGGACGAGAACGCTGGAGGAAGAACCAGAAGAGCCAGAAGAACCAGAAGAAGAAGATGAAGGAAGATAGAAGAAAGAAGAAGCATTTAAATAAAGGAATTGTCAAAAACTGTCTCTTGTCATTTTTAACATTTTTGACAGTTTTTACTGAAATGTTAGGGGTAAGTACCCCCTTACCATTTCACACAGGGGGGCGGGATCTGGGGTCCCCTTGTTAAAGGGGGCTTCCAGATTCCGATAAGCCCCCCACCCGCAGACCCCCACAACCACCGGCCAGGGTTGTGGGGATGAGGCCCTTGTCCTCATCAACATGGGGACAAGGTGTTTTGGGGGGCTACCCCAAAGCACCCTCCCAATGTTGAGGGCATGTGGCCTGGTGCGGTTCAGGAGGGGGGCCGCACTCTCGTCCCCCCCTCTTTTCCTGCGGCCTGCCAGGTTGCGTGCTCGGATAAGGGTCTGGTATGGATTTTTGGGGGGACCCCACGCCGTTTTTTCTTTTTTTTTTGCGCGGGGTTCCCCTTAAAATCCATACCAGACCTGAAGGGTCTGGTATGGAATTTAGGGGGAACCCCACGTCATTTTTTTTTTTAATTTTGGCCGGGGTTCCCCTTAATATCCATACCAGACCTGAAGGGCCTGGTATGGAATTTAGCGGGACCCCCCACGTCATTTTTTTAAAAAATTTTGGTTCGGGGTTCCCCTGTGGAGAATTCCCATTCCGTTTTTATCAATGAACTTCTATGTGTATTGTCGGCAATGCAATAGCGCGAGTAGTTTTAAACGGGTTTTTTCCTTCGAAATGTCATTTTGCTGTCAGACTGTTCTAAACACGGGAAACATGTGCCCCTTTACAGGCATACTATAGACACCCCCCAGCTACGAAATTTAAAGGCATATTACACTTTTATTGTCTGACTTTAAGCATTATTAAAATCACTGCTCCTGAAAAAACGTCCGTTTTTAAAACTTTTTTTTGCATTGATCCATGTCCCCTGGGGCAGGACCCAGGTCCCCAAACACTTTTTATGACAATAACTTGTATATAAGCCTTTAAAATGAGCACTTTTGATTATTCATGTTCGTGTCCCATAGACTTTAACGGTGTTTGCGTGTTCGAACAAACTTTTTTCCTGTTCGCATGTTCTTGTGCGAACCGAACAGGGGGGTGTTCGGCTCATCCCTAACCACCACAGTTACATACTTCAGCATATATGCCGAAGCGTGGGGGCAGCAGTGGGTGGAGGAGCGATTTGCTCCTGCCTTTTGCAGAAGGATGCCCCCATGCTTCGGCATATATAAACGGTGCATGTATGCCCATCATTAGAAGTGGGTGGATGAAGGGAGGTATTCTAATGGTGGGCATACCCACCGATCAATATCTTTTTTTCGTTCAGCCCACAGGCTGCATGAAAAAAAAGTTTACAATATATGCCCAACAAGGACCAGCAATGTACTGGTATGTTGCTGGACTTTTAGTGTTTATACCAGAATGATGCCTGCAGGTTTAGGTATCATCTTGGTATCATTCTTTTCAGCCAGCGGTCGGCTTTCATGTAAAAGCAATCCTAATGGCTAATTAGCCTCTAGACTGCTTTTACAAGCAGTGGGAGGGAATGCCCCCCCCCCCTCCCCACCGTCTTCCATGTTTTTCTCTGGCTCTCCTGTCCCAACAGGGAACCTGAAAATGCAGCCGGTGATTCAGCCAGCTGACCATAGAGCTGATCAGAGACCAGAATGGCTCCAAACATCTCTATGGCCTAAGAAACCAGCGCCATTGGGAAATTGGGAAAGCATTTTATCACACCGATCTTGGTGTGGTCAGATGCTTTGAGGGCAGAGGAGAGATCTAGGGTCTAATAGACCCCAATTTAAAAAAAAAAGAATACCTGTCACTACCTATTGCTATCATAGGGGATATTTACATTCCCTGAGATAACAATAAAAATGATTAAAAAACATAAAGATGAAAGGAACAGTTTAAAAATAAGATAAAAAAAAAAAAATAATAAAGAAAAAAAAAAAAAAAAAAAAAGCACCCCTTTCCCCCCCTGCTCTCGCGCAAAGGCAAACGCAAGTGTCCGCCTGGCGTCAAATGTAAACAGCAATTGCACCATGCATGTGAGGTATCAGGTCAGATCGAGGGCAGTAATTTTAGCAGTAGACCTCCTCTGTAAATCTAAAGTGGTAACCTGTAAAGGCTTTTAAAGGCTTTTAAAAATGTATTTAGTTTGTCGCCACTGCACGTTTGTGCGCAATTTTAAAGCATGTCATGTTTGGTATCCATGTACTCGGCCTAAGATCATCTTTTTTATTTCATCAAACATTTGGGCAATATAGTGTGTTTTAGTGCATTCAAATTTAAAAAAGTGTGTTTTTTCCCCAAAAAATGTGTTTGAAAAATCGCTGCGCAATTACTGTGTGAAAAAAAAATGAAACACCCACCATTTTAATCTGTAAGGCATTTGCTTTAAAAAAATATATAATGTTTGGGGGTTCAAAGTAATTTTCTTGCAAAAAAAAATGATTTTTTCATGTAAACAAAAAGTGTCAGAAAGGGCTTTGTCTTCAAGTGGTTAGAAGAGTGGGTGATGTGTGCAATAAGCTTCTAAATGTTGTGCATAAAATGCCAGGACAGTTCAAAACCCCCCCCAAATGACCCCATTTTGGAAAGTAGACACCCCAAGCTATTTGCTGAGAGGCATGTCGAGTCCATGGAATATTTTATATTGTGACACAAGTTGCAGGAAAAAGACAATTTTTTTTTTTTATGCACAAAGTTGTCACTAAATGATATATTGCTCAAACATGCCATGGGAATATGTGAAAATTACACCCCAAAATAAATTCTGTTACTTCTCCTGAGTACGGGGATACCACATGTGTGAGACTTTTTGGGAGCCTAGCCGCGTACGGGACCCCGAAAACCAAGCACCGCCTTCAGGCTTTCTAAGGGCGTACATTTTTTATTTCACTCTTCACTGCCTATCACAGTTTCGGAGGCCATGGAATGCCCATATGGCACCCCCCCAAATGACCCAATTTTGGAAAATAGACACCCCAAGCTATTTGCTGAGAGGTATAGTGAGTATTTTGCAGACCTCACTTTTTGTCACAAACTTTTGAAAATTGAAAAAAGAAAAAAAAATACATTTTTTTGTCTTTCTTCATTTTCAAAAACAAATGAGAGCTGCAAAATACTCACCATGCCTCTCAGCAAATAGCTTGGGGTGTCTACTTTCCAAAATGGGGTCATTTTGGGGGGTTTTGTGCTATCTTGGCATTGTATGGCCTTCGAAACTGTGATAGGTAGTGAGGAGTGAAATCAAAAATTTACGCCCTTAGAAATCCTGAAGGCGGTGATTGGATTTCGGGGCCCCGTATGAAGCTAGGCTCCCAAAAAGTCCCACACATGTGGTATCCCTGTACTCAGGAGAAGCTGCAAAATATATTTTGGTGTGTAATTCCACATATGCCCATGGCATGTTTGAGCTATATATCATTTAGTGACAACTTTGTGCAAAAAAAAAAAAAAAAAAATGTCACTTTCCCGCAACTTGTGTCAAAATATAAAATATTCCATGGACTCAACATGCCTCTCTGCAAATAGCTTTGGGTGTCTACTTTCCAAAATGGGGTCATTTTGGGGGGTTTTGTGCCATCTTGGCATTTTATGGCCTTCAAAACTGTGATAGGTAGTGAGGAGTGAAATCAAAATTTTATGCCCTTAGAAATCCTGAAGGCGGTGCTTGGTTTTCGGGGCCCTGTACGTGGCTAGGCTCCCAAAAAGTCCTAAACATGTGGTATCCCCGTACTCAGGAGAAGCAGCAGAATGTATTTTGGGGTGTAATTCCACATATGCCCATGGCATGTTTGAGCAATATATCATTTAGTGACAACTTTGTGCAAAAAAAAAAAAAAAGTGTTACTTTCCCGCAACTTGTGTCAAAATATAAAATATTACATGGACTCAATATGCCTCTCAGCAAATAGCTTTTGGGTGCCTACTTTCCAAAATGGGGTCATTTGGGGGGTTTTGTGCCATCTTGGCAATTTATGGCCTTCAAAACTGTGATAGGTAGTGAGGAGTGAAATCAAAAATTTATGCCCTTAGAAATCCTGAAGGCAGTGATTGGTTTTCAGGGCCCCGTACGCGGCTAGGCTCCCAAAAAGTCCCACACATGTGGTATCCCCGTACTCAGGAGAAGCAGCTGAATGTATTTTGGGGTGCAATTCCACATAGGCCCATGGCCTGTGTGAGCAATATATCATTTAGTGACAACTTTTTGTAAATATTTTTTTTTTTTTTGTCATTATTCAATCACTTGGGACAAAAAAATAAATATTCAATGGGTTCAACGTGCCTCTCAGCAATTTCCTTGGGGTGTCTACTTTCCAAAATGGGGTCATTTGGGGGGGGTTTGTACTGCCCTACCATTTTAGCACCTCAAGAAATGACATAGGCAGTCATAAACTAAAAGCTGTGTAAATTCCAGAAAATGTTCCCTAGTTTGTAGACGCTATAACTTTTGCGCAAACCAATAAATATATGCTTATTGACATTTTTTTTACCAAAGACATGTGGCCGAATACATTTTGGCCTAAATGTATGACTAAAATTGAGTTTATTGGATTTTTTTTATAACAAACAGTAGAAAATATCATTTTTTTTCAAAATTTTCAGTCTTTTTCCGTTTATAGCACAAAAAATAAAAATGGCAGAGGTGATCAAATACCATCAAAAGAAAGCTCTATTTGTGGGAAGAAAAGGACGCAAATTTCGTTTGGGTACAGCATTGCATGACCGCACAATTAGCAGTTAAAGCGACGCAGTGCCAAATTGGAAAAAGTCCTCTGGTCCTTAGGCAGCATGATGGTCCGGTCCTTAAGTGGTTAAGATTACCTCTATAGGGTTATGATGGGAAGGCGCCACCGACACCCAAAGACCAATTTTTTGCACCCGTTACTTCTATCCAAAGTCAAAGTGACACCAGAAATTATCCAAATAATGTCTAATCTTGTTCCCAGTGTACTACATTGTGGACTCATCATACACACTGGCTTCCCAGCTGTTGCTGAGCAAAATAAAGACAGCTTGCAGGGAAAATTTCATTTTTTTAACTTTATAAATGCAATCATTGCTGCAGCAGATTCTAGACATAGTACAGATCTGCCACTTTACAGATAGGCTAAGGGGACACCCCAGGCACTATATTGGAAGGATTTTTTTATTTATATGCTTTCACGTTAAAAAGCAACAAATCACTGCTCATTTAAAAATGACATTTTTCACAAACACAAACAAAAATGTCCCCCAGGGCAGGACCCGTACTCCTATAACCATTGTATGTCCAATTACTTGCATATAAGCCTTCAAAATGGGCACTTTTGATTTTTGACATTCGGGTCCTATTGACTTTAATGGGGTTCGTTATTCGGGTCCGAACTTTTGCAGTGTTTGAAAGTTCTGGTGCAAACCGAACAGGGGTCTGTTCGGCTCATCCCTAGTCTCAGGTGATCCCTGGGTATTGGAATAGGAAGAGACCTGAAGAAATAAAGAATATGAGGGAGCAAGGTCATCTTGACCAAATTATCCGCCCTAGCCAGGACAGGCCTAGAGGGGCCCACTGAGCAAGTTCAGATTCTAATTTTTTCATCAAGAGGAGATAATTAGCCTTGTAAAGATGTAAAGAGGCTAATATTTAAAGCTTGTGATTTGTTGTAATTTACTCATAGGCCTGAGACCTTGGCAAAGACTTCTAAGACGCGGCAGATGTTAGGGAGAGAAATCAAAGGGGAAGAGACAAATAGGAGGAGATCGCCAGCAAATAAAGCCACAGCTAATTCCATGTATATCGGGATGCTCCCTGATTGCTATAGCTAGGGACTCTATCGCAAAAATTAGGAGAGAAAGGAGACACCCCTGCCTTGTACCTCCTGATATGCTGAAAGATTCAGAGTAATATCCCAACGTATCTGAGCTTCCGGGCTTGCCGAGTATAACGAGCCAATGATATTCATAAAAGATTCTGCAAAACCCCAGCATTTTAGGATACCAAACAAGCAGGACCTGGAGACGGATGCAAAGGCTTTTTGAAAGTCCAAAGAAAGCAGAAAGCCCTCCTGAGCTTGACCGCCATCCCAACGTGAGTTCAAGAGAGAGAGGATGTCAATTGCCCTGCGGATATGGTCTGGCCCCTGTCTCCCTGGGATGAAGCCCACTTGATCTCTATGGATATAAAGACTTATGTAGGAAGATATACAGTCTGTAAGGATTTTAGTCAGGATCTTGAGGTCATTATTTATAAGGGAGATCGGACAATAGTTGCTAACTTAGCATAGCTCCCTAAGTTCAAAAGTCAGCACCCTTTCCGCGATAGAAGGCGATGGTGCGGGGAGAGGGGGTCTAGGCCTGCGCCTGGTACCACTAAACCATTAGGAAACACTCAAAAAATAACAGGTTATAATAATATAATAATAGGTAAATAAAACTCAAATAACTGTGAATCAGCTTATAAGTGTGTTAAGGTTGAACCCATAAGTATGAGAACAGTTCCAAAAAGAAGTACTGGGAACTAGAGAGCTTGCGTATAGGAAACCAGCAGAGTTATGTGGAGTTTCCATCAAGGAGGATGACCAGCCTTAGATTTCTTGGACTTGGATTTTTGCCACAGAGGAGAAAGTGGACTGGCAGGAAGGTGACATTTGGAGGTCCCTGATGCCGAACCAGGAGGGAGAGAGGAGGGTTCCTGCAAGAGCAACTTCAATTTCAACAGCAAACTTTCACCCTCCATAAATGTGACAAAGGTGTAGGCTTTTCGTCTGTATTCGAATTTCAAACTGAATGGAAAGAGCCACCAGTATTTGATGTCCTTCTAAGTAAATGCAGCAAGCAGTGGTTTGAGGAACCTCTACCTATGGATCCTGTAAGGGGAGAGGTTAGCAAAAATCTGAATAGATTGACCTTGAAAGCATAGTTGCGGAAGTGATCAAACTCTCCTCATTACTTCTTCCTTAATGACATAAAAGTGTGGTTTAACAATCACATCCCTTGGTAGGCCGTCCGTGCATAGAGGCTTTAGAGCTCTATGGGCATGATCAAGCTGTTGTCTATGTGGTTGTATGCCTGGAATAAGTTCCTTGATAAATGAGTGAACAGCATCAGGTATATCTTTATTCGATTCAGATATGCCCTGATCCTAAACTTGTATCTCTGTTTTCAAGATCGTCAATTTTCAAAAGGGCTGAGTCCAGTTGGTTTTGGAGATCTTATATGTAAACTGAGTTTTGGTTGGTTCTAGCCACTGTGTGATTGAGATTAGCTTTCATGTGGGACCCCTAGTTTTGTAAGTTAGCCTTGATGTCTCCCTTGATCTTAGAGGTAGTAATATTGAGGCCATGATCCAGTAAATCAGCGAATTTCGAAAACATGGCTGATACAGGATCCTGACTATCAGGGAGAAGTACAGCAGCCTGAGCCATAAAGTGGGACTGGGAAAAGCCTGCATCCATTGGGGAACATGAGAGCTCTTCTAGTGTGCACCCAATGAGTGACTCTGTGGAAGCCGGGGACACTGGCCCCACAATTGGTGTACTCATGATTGATCCAGGGGCCCGTCTCAATGCAGGAGAGGCCATCTGCGGCAGCAGAGAGGCAGCCTGTGAGTGTGGCTGGGTGCCATCCTCTATCTTTAAGCCTGCAGTCAGGACCTCGCAAAAAACTGTCCTAGATGGTCCCAGCATACTGTCCCTGCTAACATAGGGGAGATCTGGATAAAATTGAAGAGAAGAGCCGGCACCACAGGATAATACATCTGTAATCTTTAATGTATATTACCAAGTATAAAAAGACAAGCAAACACATTTTGGCAACAAGCCTTGTTCACTGCTCAATCTAAAAAATGACAAACTAAACATATATAGGCAGAAAAGACGAACCAAAAACCTCCCCCAATCAATCAACCCATTAGCTGATGTCATAAATAAAGAAACATAGTTGTATGGTTGTATAGTAGGTATAGCTCATGTTATAACATATGAATGCATATTTAAACAAAGAAAAATCTGTTGAACAAAAGATGACAAAATTTGGATCTGTAACGGAAAAAAAAAGAAAAACGTATAGTAAACTAAATTATTTTAATAAACATTATTAATGCCTCACGCACAAAGAAAGTCAATAATAGGACATTGCAATGTAGCAATAATTCACCTAAGGAAAAGGTCTGCAATATATCGTAGATTCATACCATGGGGCATCCTAGTGTAGCAAAGTCTTTAGCTTCTTCCTTCAATATGTAGTGGGTTGTGAGGCATAGTGGGTGCAAAGATGGTGAAAGTCATTGGATGTAAAAAGGTTTTATTTCTCTTAACAGTCCTTTTTATATTTTTGTGGGAAAGAGGGTTAGAGTAATTGTAGATTCAATTAGCAGACTCTGTGACATCAATAGGAGGACAGCCGTGCAGGGAAAGGCCACAGCAAGGTGATACATCTGCACATGCAGGAATGCTGTCTCCTATGGCAACAGTCTTTAACAGTTCCTAACTCAAACGTAACTGTTCCTTCAGCTTCACTACAACTACTTCTTGTAGTTCTTCAACACTGAGCTCCCGGTCTCTCACTAGACCCACTGATTCACTGACTCTGAATTCCTTGAGCTCCTCCAATCTCTACAGTGGTATCTCCCTCAAGCGTCACCCATGCTTCCCTGCTGGGTCTATAGCTTAGCACTCCAGATACTTCTCAAGCTTCGCTCCTGCTGACCAGCTCGGTCCCTGTCTTGACACACAAGGCTGCTCTGCAAGCATCACCTCCGCTGGTTGGGTCCCTGACTTGATCACCACCTGAAGTTTCAAGATTATCCACCGTGCCAGTTCAGTCAGAGTACTGCTCCGGTACTTGGTTCAGTTACTCACTGTGGTCCCTAGTAAAGGTGGTTGGTCCCTTAGTGGCAACAGCTCCCCTTCTACCTCTGACCATGACAGGTTCTCCGGCCAGCAAAACCATCACTTCTGGTTGGACTGCAAGCCGCATTCTCAACCCTGCGCTGCCCTCTTACTTCTGGATAGGCCCTCACACAGCCTGGCAGACGGATTCCCTTGGGTTAGGCCCAATCTCTGGCCTAGCAGCCCAGGATGTATGACACACCTCCACCCATACAGCTGTCCAGGTGGCACAGAACACAGATCACCTGACTCCACCCAAATATAAAGGTGCTCCCAGCAGGCCAAGGGATTCAAGAAAACCCCTGCCCATTGGCTGAGATACTCCATATACCCATAACCTGACCTTGGGTTGCCCTTCTCATATCTAGTACCACCAAGTAGCTGGCCACCTGGTGGTAGAAGAGAAAAGTGCAACAAGGCCAAACTTAGGGAGAAATTGTCAGAAACCATGAAATCAGACCAAGACAGAAGTACAGTTAAATCACACTTGTTTAATAATAAAAGTAAAAAGAACAAACGTAGCAAAACATAGCCAAAGTACAGTAATAGGAATGGATAGTCAGCCAAGCCAGAAGTCAGGGATCAATGTAGTGGAACAGCAAGCGGGATCTGGAGCCAGAAGGGATGTCACCAAAGTCAGTCTTTAAAAAGGAAAGCAGGAGATAGTTTCCAGCAATGAGACAAGAAACAAGGCTGCTTTTTATAGGCCCGCCAGGGAGACTCACGCTGTGCGCACAGTAGTGCAAGCTTGCCCACGCTGTTGCGTCGCACCGTGTCCTTGCGTGCGCCGACCTGCAGTATCGTGCACCCGTATGCCCCGCAGCGCTACTCTCCCACGCAGGCACACTGGGAAGTGCCGACGCTGGCAGGTATAAAGTTTCTATTATTCCTCTGACAGTGCCCCTCCAAGGGGCAGCCTCCAGATGCCCAACCTAGCCAGAATCCCTGGGTGTCTTCTGTGAAATTCTTGCACTAAGCGAGGGGCATGAACATTACTAGAGGGTTCCCAAGAATTGTCCTCTGGGGAATACCCCTTCCATTTATCTAAGTACTGTACCCATCCCCCCCTTTTCTGCAGTCTATTATTGCCTCCACTTCAAATTCTTCTCAATCTCAATTGGTGGAGAAGGTAGTTCTTCTCTTCCTGAGAAAGGGTTGCGGATGACCGGTTTTAGTAAACAAGCATGGAACACCGGGTGTATCCTATAAGAATTGGGCAAGGTCAGTTCGAATACCACAGGGTTCACTGCTCTCTTAATTTCAAAAGGCCAATAAACTTTGGGCCTAATTCACGTGATGGGCAGGGTAGTTTGAGATTGATAGCAAATAGCCACACTTTATCTCAAACTTTGAAACTTGGGTTACTCCTTCTCCCTCTATTATAGCACTCTTCGTAGTTGTTTTGGGCCTTCTTCATGGCTTCTTGAATTTGCAAGAAGTTTGTTTGGATAAAATTTATCCGATCCTGCACTGCAGGAGTAGCAACTTTGGGGATGGAATCTGTTAGGAAACTAGGGTGAAAACCATAGTTTGCCCAGAAAGGTGTTTGGTTGATGACAGAGTGTATGGAATTGTTGTAGGCAAACTCTGCGCAGGGTAGAAGAGTAGACCAGCCATCTTGGGAGCAGGAGCAGAAGCAGCAGAGGTATTGCTCTAGAGTTTGATTAGTCCTCTCTGTCTGGCCATTGCTTTGCAAGTGATATGCAGAAGAGAGGGAGGTTTTGATTTCTAGAGATTTACACAGATCCTTCCAAAATTTTGAGGTGAACTGAATTCCCCTGTCGGACACAATGTTATGAGGAACACCATGAAGTCTTACCACTTCTCTTATAAAGATATTTGCAGTAGTTGAAGCAGAAGGAGTGCCTATTAAGGGCAGGAAGTGTGCCATCTTTGAGAGGCGGTCAACAACTACTAGGATGGTAGTAAACTTCTCAGAGGGAGGCAGTTCAATGAAAAAGTCCATAGAGACCTCTTTCCAGGGACATTCAGGAATGGGCAAAGATCTCACAAGTCCCCATGCCTTGGTGTTTGACCCCTTACTGCGTTGGCAAGAAATACAAAATTGCACATAATTTTTGCAGTCTTATCTCCAACCCAGCCACCAGAAAGAGTGGTTGATTAATTTGGAGGTTTTCTGTATCCCAAAGTGTCCCGCCAGCTTGTGGTCGTGAAAAGTTTGCAAAATCTGAAGTCTTACCGGAGGAGGAACGAATAACTTGTCTTAAGCCCATAACAAACCATCTCTCTTTTCCAGGGAGGATACTTCAGGTCCAGTCCATTGACTGGAGGCCTGTTTGATGGCTGACTTGAGATTGGGCTGAATAAGGTGAAGGAAGTTGTGTGGAGATAGGATGGTTCCAGGTTCTGTCGATTCATTGATTTCTGGGAACATACGGGAGAGTGCGTCCACCTTCCCGTTTTTAGAGCCAGGTCGATAGGAAATATGGAAGTTAAACCTGGAGAAGAATAAGGCCCAACGGGCTTGTCGAGGTCTAAGGCGCTTGGCTGTTCAGAGATACTCCAGGTTTCGGTGGTCCGTAAAAATCATGATGGGTTGTGACGCCCCCTCCAGCAAATATCTCCACTCTTCCAAGGCAAATTTTATGGCTAGTAACTCTCGGTCCCCAACATCTGAATTTTTCTCCAGTGGGCTGAGTTTATGAGAGGTGAAGGCTACCGGGTGGAGCGGTGCCTTTTGGCCACTTCTTTGGGACAGGATTGCCCCCAATGCAGACTTCGAGGCATTCACTTCAAGGACATAGGGCACAACTGGATTGGGATGTTGGAGAATAGGAGCCGATGTGAAAAGTCTTTTTAATTAATTGGAAGCTTCCTGGGCCTCCTGGGACCATTGAACTTTAGCCTGCTGGTGGGTTAGTTGTGTGATGGGGGAGATGATTGAAGAGAACCCTTTAATGAATCTGCGATAGAAATTGACAAAGCTAACAAATCGCTGAATCCTCTTTTTATCTGAAGGGGCTGGCCATTCCTGGATGGCTTTAACTTTTTGTGGATCCATTGTGACCCCTCCTATAGAGATGACAAACCCGAGGAACTGGATAGTATCCTTCTCAAATTCACATTTCTCCCCTTTTAAGTATAGGCCATGATTTCTGAGGATCGAGAGCACCTTCTTTACATAGATGCAATGTAGTTCTACTGTGGTAGAAAAGATCAAAATGTCATCAAGATAAACAATTACAAAGTTTATACATATTGTGAAGGAATGTGATGTAGATAATATTAATAATAATCTGAAAATGTCTATTTTCTTATGTGCATACATATTTTTCTCCTTACTCATTATATAAGTATACAGGTTTGCTCTGTTCCTATATTTTCTCAAGATGGCGGGTACCCCCTACATCCCACACATCAGAAGAACGCGGAACTGAAGATAAAACCAAGGACAGCCAAACCTCGTTATGAAGATTCTCCATCTTCTTTTCTATCTTAACCAATGAGATGTACCTATTGGACTAACATAGCAATTACGTATTTTTGTGTATAAAACATTAGCACCGCCTTGAATAAATTAGAAGTGTAACAAGTAATTCTGCTGTGAGCGTGTCTCAGAGTGTTTACTTTAATATGCATGCATATCCACACTTTCCAATTAGAGACAGCAGCAGATAACCTTGGGCTCGATTGGAGCTCTTAATCATATCCTTAACAGATGGTGCCGAAACCCGGGAGCTTCAGGCTACAGTCGAAGCCATACCGCGATAATAATTCAAGTGGTTAAACTGATAGATAAGAGGGGGTCTTTGCGCAGCCCTAACAGTACGGTAAGTCTTTTTATATTCTTACCACTGTACGACTTTCTTATCTTTCGGTTGACTGCTGGATTCTGTCGGTATGCTGAGACTGTTTTAGAGGCAGGTATTTCCTCGCCTGAGGCTGTTTTAACGAACCTGCCGATGGGTTTCTGCTGTCTGTATTTATTCACTGTCTGCCATTCTTTGGGCTACGAAACTCAGCAGTCTAAAAGTGCTACATGTGTGTATGTGTGTTCTCATCCCCAGATGAGCTGTTGGCCTCTGGGATGAGGTTTTTCCTTGTAGCAGACAGTTATAGTCGGGTCTCGGGGTTTCCAGGACCTACGAGGGTACTCAGCTGCTGGCTTGCAGTCTGAAAATGTTACAGAAGTCTCACCCCCAGATGAGCTGTCGGCCTCTGGGAGTAACTGTAATGACGACTATAAACTGGGTTAAAGGGGAGTTGTCTGCCCCTGAGGTTTACCTTAGCCTGTTGAAATTTTGCAGTTCGAAGAGTGGCAGGTGTAATGTCCTGTCGTGAGTGTATTTGTGGTTTACTGTTTGCTATACACGAGAGGGGTTGGGGTGGGGACTGGTTAAGGTCAGAGGGGGGCTGCCCGGGGGATCTGTTGGGTCACGGGCCATTGCTCCCCATTACCCCTGATGTGTTTGTTCCTGTTCTGAGATTAACCGTACATTACAGGGTTATAGCAGACAGTAGCAGCTAGGAGCGCAGCCTTATGTGCCCCCACCCAAGGAATTTGTTGATAAGGAGCAGTGAGAAGAATATTAACCCATTAGTTGTACGTATTCTCCTCTCAAGCCGTTAGCCGAGAAACAGAGAGAGAAAAGAATGTGATATTGTGAAGAATGTGATATTGTGAAGAGGAGAGAAGATGTTGAAATAGTTAACAAAGTTGAACGAAGTGGCGAAAGTTATGTTGCTAAAGAAACAGGGAGAAAAATCCTGTGTGATAAAGAAAATTGGATAAAGGAAGTTAAGAAAGCTGGCAATTGTATTCTGTATGTGTATCACAGAGCTGATGATATGTGAAATTACACACTATGTTGGAACTTGAAACAAAAGGAGGGGAGGGACAGCACTGCCCTCCGTCTAACAACCACTCCTTTCTCACCGCCCAAGCACAACCCAATGTGACAACTCAGCCTGGCGGCCATCTTAGTGCACCCATGCCTTCACTTTCTACCCAGCCCAGTGCACTTCCTGTCGGCGGCCATCTTGGTACACCCAGTAGGCTTAAACACAGCCTGTACCCAGCCCTCCCTGTTTTTAACCAGGATGGTTCATACCACACACCTGTCTTCCCCAATACGGGAGCATCACATTCCCAGCCCGGATATGTTAATGATGAAGAAGCATCTGAGTGGGAAGCCCAACAGCAGGCAGCAAGGCCACCCGCTGATTTAACCCCCAATCCAGCTCAGGACTCACAGTTCCGAGAGGATCTCAAACAGATGCTGGCAACCGTAAAGAACAGTGCCCCTTGCCAGCCCCCGCCCCAACAACAGTCTCGGTTACCAGAAGGGGCACCAGTGATGTATGTCACTTTTACTCCATCACAAGCAGCGGCCTTAGTGACAAGTCTGCCTGACCCAGAGAAGCAGCCAATTCCCTTCTACCACAGGATAGTGCAGATACAAGAAACTTACTCAGCTGCCTGGAGAAACTTGATCAGCCTATGCCAAATCAAAGCAGGAAATGTTTTTTGGCCAGTCATGCAGAGGGCCTTCAATGATGCCTGCCTGACAAGTGCCACTTCCTACACCTCAGGCGTGGAGTTCTGTGCACAACTCCACGACTGGGCAAAGGAGAAATTGACAGATCAGACCACCACAATCCAAGATATTACCCAAGATAAAGGGGAGTCTGAAGAAGTATCATGCTAGACTCGTACAGGCCTTCGATGATCTGAGTTTCTCCCACTATGAAAAGAGACACAAACGTTTCCTGCGTGGGAGTGGATGGGGTGCCCCGCTCCAGTCCATTTGTTGAGCCACCCCAAGGGGGACATTTCCTGATTTGCTTGCCAGATTTGTGGTTTCCTTTACATGTCCCTTGAATCTACTAGGAGCTGATGTGTTGTCCGGACTACAGACCTCAATCAGGACAAGCCTGAAGGGGGGATGAAGTTACATACTCCCCTATCTTTAGAAGACTCATCTGCTTTGTGTTCTCTGCCCCACCTGATGACGCTTCATGAAGCAATAACTTCAAGTTCAATACTGCAGGAAGTACCTGACAGAATCCCTGTGTGCCTATGGTCCACAGGACCAGAACACAACGGTCATTTAAAGGTGCCACCAGTTTCAGTCAAGCTAAAAGAGGGCGCATCATTGCCCCGGAAACCACAATAATCCCAAGAAGAGAACCCCTAAAGGAGAACAAGGTACCTGCGGTGGATGCCTTTGACTGCAAAGTACTTCACAGAGGTGGACCTTACAAATGCTTTCTTCAGTGTCCACCCTCACCCCTCCTGCTGGTACCTTTTTGCATTCAACCATGGAAGAAACGGCAACATACCTAAACAGTTGTGCCGCAAGGGGCACATAACTTTCCAAGCCAGTTTGCAAAAGCTATGGCTAACATCCTTGACACATGACAAGAGGAACACCCGGAAGTGATTCTCTTCCAACATGTTGATGACCTTCTCCTTTGTGCAGCTGACTTACCCCCTGTTGAAGTCACCTCAGAAAGCCTGTTGTGCTATCTTGCCAACCAGGGGTGCAGAGCCTCAAAGCCCAAATTGCAGTGGTGCTCAACATCTGTCATTTTCCTTGGACACTGTTTGTCCCATGGGACAAGACACCCCACTGAAGACAGGGTGCAAGTAATCTCTGACATCCCACTGCCACAATTTCCTAGTGCGGAGCTTGGATTCCAGAAGCCTTCTTAGTGATGCTCTGCAATCAGACCCCATCCAGATGTCTCCTGAAGAAATATCTAAGTTTGAGGCCCTTAAGTGCGCCACCTCCGGCGCTAGGGCTCCCAGCCTACGACAAAACGCTCAAGCTCTTTGTATCCAAATGTCTGGGACATGCTGCAGGTGTACTCACAGCTCCCAGCCTACGCCCCATAGGATATTATTCCTGTCGGCTGGATGCGGTAGCAAGAGGAGGCCTATTGTGTCTGCGAGCTGGCTTTGCTGCACAAACCTTGCTTGACAAAACTTTGAACTTGGTCCTCGGACACTGCCTCGTTCTGCTTGCTCCCCATGACGTTGTTGCCATATTCAACCAAGATCCTGCCGAAACACTTGGCCACTACCAGATACTTAAGACTCCTGTGTTCCCTCCTACTGGACAGCATTACTCTATTAAGTTGTCAAACACTGAACTCTACCACCCTTCTTCCACTTCTCGAGGGGGGAAAGGAGGAGGAGGAGTAGAGTCTTGACTTGTCACCCCATGACTGCATCGAACTAATACGGTTGGAAACCACGCATCTCCCCCCTGTGAGTGAAATACGCCTGCAGGATTCAGAATTCAGACCTAACAATTTATGTTTGCTGAAGAACGTGGCAAATACCGCACAGGACATGCGGCCACCACTGAAAACATTGTTCTACAAGCTGAAGCCTTACCACCGGTGATGTCTGCACAGGAAGCAGAGCTGTAAGCACTTACTACAGCATGTAAATGGGCAGAGGGAAAAAGAGCCAACATTCATATGGACTCAAGATATGCTTTCAGCATTGCCCATGATTATGGTGTTATCTAGGACAGAGGATTCCTGACGGCTGCAGGAACACCTGTGAAAACTTGATGGATGCCTTGTTTCTCCCAATCCAAGTGACTATTCTGAGTAAAGCACACAACAAAATGAACTCAAAGGAAGCTCGAGGCAATCATCTAGCCAATTCAGCTGCCAAACAGACAGCTGGTGGTCCACGGGAAGTGGACAGCAGGGTGGTAGAAGAAGACCACCCCGTGCTTACCTTACAGACTCCCCCAGTGGACAGAGTTTATCTAAAAGAACTACAGGAAACAGCAAGTCTGGATGAGAAGGAAAGCTGGAAACAGAGAGGAGCAACTCTCAGAAATGGACTATTCGAGTGCAACAAGAAGCCTTTTCTACCCAGGAGTATGTACCCAGCCGTGGTGCAATGGGCACATGGAGCTGCCCACTTGACAAAGACTTTTATGAACTCTCTTATCAACAAGTGTTGCACCAAGAGTTACTCCACTGACCGACAACTTCTGCAGATCATGCATTATCTGCACCAAATGTAACCCAGGATGCACAGAAGAAGCACAGAAGAAGCACAGAAGAAGCACCTGGCAAAAGCCCTATACCCCTTTCCAAAAGATACAAATTGATCATTCTCAAGTGCTAAGAAGTGGCAGATTCGAATACGCCCTAGTGGAAGTGGTCATGACTGCCAGGAACACAGCTAAGAAACTACTGAGTAAGATAGTATGTAGATTTGGGGTCCCAGAGGTGATATTGAGAGATCAGGGACCAGCCTTAACAGCAACCCTTACAAAAGAGATTTAGGCAGCACTGGGGGTTCAGTTGGCACTACACACCCCATACCACCCTCAAAGTAGCGGGAAGGTAGAAAGGATGAATGAGACACTAAAAACAGGATGTTAAAGATGGCCCAAGAGACTAACATGAGTAGGCCACACAGTTAGCCCATTGCCCTGTTCAGTGTCAGACACACCCCCGGGGGAAACATGCCCTATCCCCATATGAAATTTTGTTTGGTTCAGCTCCCAGACTTGGTTGTTACTTTCCACAACAGTTACAGTTGCAGTCTGATGTGTTGACTAATTATGTAACCACATTATCACGAGAATTAACCTGAACGCATGTCCAGGTGTTTTCTTCCATTCCAGATCCTGAATTAGATACAGGAACACACCAACTACTGTCTGGAGATCCTTGAGCCAAGATTTGATGGTCCATTCCAAGTTTTGTTGACCACAGCCACCTCAGTCAAGTTGGCCAGGAAGAACACCTGAATGCACGCTTATCACTGCAGGAGAACGTGTTTTCTGGTGCTGCATATCCTTTTTCTGTTTGATCTAGGAGGGAGGGGCCCAGGAGGTGGCCATCACAAATGGATAACATAATTACATTTTGGTATAACTCTTCAGGTACACATGTGACCACCTTTACTTTAGATTACTGTGACATAGTACCTTGTCCGTTTGACCCTTCATGGTGATGCCATTGGTACAGTGATATCCCTGACGGTAAGGATATATATGTATGCCACACAGACAGTTACTGGGGACAGAGTTGTGGTTCCAGTGGGGGCCAGTGGGTTGGAACATAGGGCCAGACTGGGCGACCACAGGGTGTATTAGACAAAAAAAGATGAAAATAGAAAGCCCCATCTCCTAACCGAAGATACCCCTGATACATACACTGACCCAGCACACAGTCAGAGGAGGAAGCAAGCAGTTCTCTCCAGAAGCTTTGACCCTCATGTGTACATAGATGTCATAGGGGTTACAAGGGGGGTCCCTGATGAGTTTAAAGCCAGGGACCAGGTAAAAGCTGCTTTTGAGTCTTTGATCCCCATAACAACTGTCAACAAGAATGTAGATTGGATTAACTACATGTCATGGTTATGCAATAGAGTTTGTCGATCAGCATACCTGTCTCCATGTGTTCATCTCTAGAGACCAGTTGACCCTCACCTGACTGCTTTTGTAACCTCTACTCTAAGCATGGCCCCACCCCAGGCCCTATCAGGGAACCCTATATTAACCTGTGCACTGCAAGTCAGCAGTGCTGATCAACCATTGTGTGTTAGCCTCTGTGTGTACTTGCTGTGTTTCCTACATCTGATTCCTGTTACCGACCTTGGCTTGTCCCTTACTTTCCTTGTTGTTCCAGCCTGCTGCCTCCTTCCTCTTCTCCTGTAGTCTACTGTGAGACCCTGGGGGCCGCGACCTGGAGCCAGACTGCAGCACAGTCCATCCTTACAATTAAAGGCTCTGGTGAACACCTGCTGGCTCTTAGACTCCGCGCCCTGGGGAATCTATGCTCTAGCTCCCAGTGGGATCTGTGTCAGTGATCCAGTAGACCTGCTTCCTGAACCTCCCAGGGTTCAATCCGCAGCAGTCAGCCGTAGGGTCCACTACCTTGCGGTGCACTCCTGATCCCAACGGTGTGCATCTGTCACCCAGCCTCTAGGTGACCTGACACTACACATATTATAACCAACAGAGATTTGTAAATTACATTAAAGATGCCCTCCAGGGAATTGCTGAGCAGTTAGCGCCCACTTCCTATATGACATTCCAGGACCGGATGGCCTTAGACATGGTGCTAGCTGGGAAAGGAGGTGTTTTGTAAAATCATAGGAAAAAACGGGAACCTGTTGTACATACATTCCTGATAATACTGGCCCAAATGGTAAGGTTACTTTAGCTATAAAGAAATTAGAAGATCTGTCATTGGAGTTGAAGAAGAACTCAGGTATTACAGACCCATGGGATCAATACTTTAGCTGGATGAGTGGGTGGCAGAAGGTGCTCGCCCAGATAGGGGTAACGGTATTAATAATCCTGGTTCTTTTAGCCCTGATTGTATGCTGTATTCTACCTTTCGTAAAAAAGTTAATGGACAAGGCTGTAGACAATAACACACCTACAATTCTCCACCAAGAAGAAGAGGACTCCCTTATGATGGAAGATGACAAACCCTTCACTCCTCTACAGTCACTCCCTGTCCAAAATTTTACAATCCTATAGGGTTTTAGGGATAGATAGCACCTGACTGCACCTCTCCAGCTGTATCGAGGAGGGTAGTGAACAGTTTCTGCCCAATTCTATATACAGCCTAAAAGAGTTGCTGAGGAGAAGGGCCAGGCCAAAGTAGGACCTTTAGTATTAGGGACAGAAAAGAGAAAATAGTCATTTTTTTTTTTTTTTCCACTTCAGTAACCAATAAATAGAGGGCTGAATCAGCTCGATGTTCATTAACTGTCGCCTTCTCAGGTTTACATCATAGTGGATTATGCATTACCTCATTTCCTTTTATGCCAACACTATAACCACTTTATTACGTAACTTTAGCAACAGATCCCTTATTACTCCAATCTCCTAGGCTCAGCTATGGCTATGCTAAGGCCCAATGACAAATGAAGCTTTATCTTTTTCTGAGCCAGTTTGGAGGATAAAGGAACGACTAGAAGGAAGAAGAGAAGCAAGAAAGAAAAAAAACAAGAGAAGGATATATAATAGAAAACTTATGGGCTCCACATGCCCGCCGTCTACTGACCTACCCGGTGTTGCACGGGAAAATTACCTGTTCCCATATCCACCCCCCCACCTTCCCCCGATGTTTAACCTGTGCCCATCTAGATTATTTGTTTGACTAAAAAACATACATATCAAGACCACTTCACTGTAGCACTCATTGTCTTCAAGGGTTCCAGTTACCCATATATCTATGTTAAGCCCATCTCTTGGTCGAATCCTATGCCTTGCCCACTAGGGGCGCCCTACTTTCTCTATCCATGGCTTCCACATACTTTCAAATTCCTGAAGGTTACCTCTCTTTATGTACTCCACTCTTTCCCTACTCAGGGTTTCGTTAATAGTAGAAATCCAATCTTTCACCGAGGGGGGGTCTTTTGACTGCCATCTTAGTGTTATCATCTTCCTGGCCTAAAACAAGGCCCGCGTAATGGCAAGCGTGATGCTCTGTCTCTCTCCCAACACTCTTCTATGCCCCAGAATACAAGCTCCTTTACCACTGTAGTACCAATGATATTTCCCAAGTTCCCGGTTACCTCCTCCCAGTATCTAAACAACTTGGGACACCTCCACAGCATATGGATGAGATCTCCCGACCTCCGACATCTGGGACAGTTGTCATTAGGCCTTCTCCCAAATTTGAAAAATCTTTTAGGTGTATAATAGGCTCTATTTAGCAACAACAGATGTGAGGGCCGCTGTGAAGGGGACACCGAGACCTGAACACCCAACTCCAAGGTTCTCACCCATTGTTCCTGGGTCATTCCCCCTATATCCTCTTCCCATTTAGCCTTTAGCCCGTGGAGTATCCCCCCGCTGTTGTCTGATTTACTTAATTGATCATAAATTTTTGATATTATCCCTCTGGTAGGGTTTACCTGCAATATGCTCTGAAATAGAAGCATTTCTTCCCATCTCAGATTCTGAGCTTTATATTGGGCTTGTTCTAGCTGGAAATATAGGAAGAGAGAACTTCGCGGTAGCTTGAATTCCCTGGCTAGTTCAGGGAATTTCTTTAACTTGGTGCCATTATAAAGTTGACTTAGCCTTCTGATACCAAGATTCTCCCACTCCCTGAATGTGCCTGTTTTAAGGACTTCCTGTAGGTTGCGATTGTTCCAAATAGGAGAATAGACTGTTGGATCTTCATATCTCATCATTTTCTTGACTGTTTTCCAGAGTTTAGTTAACAGTTTAATAGTTGGAAATTCATCATGGAACATATCCGCCTCTAGAGTTTCAATTATTGTGTTATGTGGGGCACTTAACAATAGCAACTTGCCATTGGGGGTGCCTCCTTTCGGTATCCCACATCCCAACAACTGCTGTAGCTGAGTTGCCAAAAAATAGCGCTCAGGATGTGGGAGGGTAAAGCCCCTCTCCCGAGAGGAAAGCTGGAGCACTCGAAGGCGAATCCTGGCTTGCTTCCCCTTCCAAATCAATTACCTAAAGAGGCTATCAATTCTTTTAAACCACTTCTTGCCAATCCAGACTGGAGAGTTGTACAGGACATATAGCAATTGTGGCATCCATACCATTTTTATTAAGCTACATCTTCCTGCGGCTGACAGAGGCAGGCGCCTCCAAATTCCTATTTTTTGTTTCAATTTTGTTAAAAGAGGGACGAGGTTTTTGCTGATATATAAGGTGGGGTCCTTCGTCAGAACAATTCCCAGGTATTTCAGGGCATCCACCATTACCATCTGGGGTATGTCGCATGCTATTAACTCACTAATGGGGTCTATCGGCAAGAACTCGGACTTCTCTCAGTTTATCTCCAGGACAGAGAAACTACCGAAGTCCTCCACTATCCTCATCGCACCCAGTAGTAAATTTCTCGAATCTCCCAGGAATAACAAAATGTCATCCGCATAAAGCGCGATTTTTTCCTCGTCCCATTTTCTCTGGAAGCCAGTTATCGCACTGCTTTCCCTTATGGAGATGGCCAGGGGTTCCATCGCCAACGCAAACAGCAGAGGGGAGAGTGGGCACCCCTGCCTCGTCCCCCTTTCCAACTCAAACCAGTCTGAAAATACGTTATTAATTTTTAATCTTGCCTTAGGGCAGGTATATAGCATTCTGATCCACCCTATAAAGGACGGGCCAAATCTGAATTTCTCCAGCACGCGCCATATGTAGCCCCACTCCACGCTATCAAATGCCTTGAATACGTCGAGGGTCATTAACGCTCTCGAGCCCACATTCTCCGTTGGCGACTGTAAATTCAAAAACGCTCTTCTAATGTTCAGACTCGTAGATCTGTTAGCTATAAAACCCGCCTGGTCCTCATGAATCAGTTTATGAATAACTCCGTTCAATCTTGCTGCCAGAACTTTGGCCAGGATTTTTACATCAGTGCAAAGTAGAGAGATTGGTCTATAGGCGGCCACGTCCAATGGGTCTTTCCCTTCTTTCTGTAGCACAATGATTGTTGCTTCTAGCATTGAAGCAGGCAGCTGACCCCCCTCAAGCGACCCTCCCAAAGCTTTTAGTAGTTCAGGGATCAACACTTCACCATAATATTTATATGTCTCGCTTGGAAGACCATCGGGCCCAGGTGACTTGTGGCTAGCCATGCCCGCTACTGCTTGATTTAATTCTGCTACCGTTATTGGTGAGTCTAATGTGGCCCTTTCTTCCTGTGATATAGTGGGGATCGACAGCCCCCCCAGAAAGTCCTCCATCTTAGCCTCCTTACCCTTTTTCTGCGAGGAGTAAAGTTTTTTATAATAAGCCCTGAAGGCTTGTACTATTTCTGGGGTGCTTGATACTATATCTCTACTCTGCGATCTAATGGCAAGGACCGTGGATGGAGCTGCTTTTCATTTTACTAGCATAGCCAGTGTCCTTCCCACTCTCTCGCCCTCCACCATAAATTCCTGTCTCTGAAGAAGGCGCCTAGTCTCTGCTTTCTGCATGACCACTAATTTATACTTTTGTTGTTTCTCTTGCCAAGTGCTTTCCGACTCCGGGGTTGGGTTTCTAATAAAGTTATTTTCGGTCTAAAGAGCATCCCTCAGAGAGCCCTCTTCCTCACTCCCAGCCTTTTTATTGAATTTAGCCATCTGCTGTATTAGAACCCCTCTAAGAAACGCCTTGAGGGCGTCCCATAACACAGGGGGGACACCGTTCCCTGATTGAACTCAACAAACTCCCTTAGGATGGGGAGGATCTCATCCGATTTTTTAATTACTTCGAACCAGTATGGGCTCATACTCCAGCTCTTCAGGGGTCTAGGCTCTCCTAGATTTAATGTAGCCACCATAGGGGAGTGATCTGAAATGCCTCTTGGCCAGTATGTTATTTTTTCTAGCATCTGGAGTGCCCTGTCATTTCCCAGGACTAGGGCTATCCTTGAGAGCATGGAGTATGACGCAGAGCAGCAGGTATATTGCAGCACGCCTGGGTTCCGCACCCTCCATAAGTCTACTAACCCCACTTCCTCCAAAAATAGACTTAACCGGCTCCTCCCTGAGTCCTCTGAGGATTGTCGTACCGGGAATCTATCCAGCCTTTTGTCTAGGACCTCATTAAAGTCCCCCACCACAACAATTGGGCACTCTTTTTTATCTAAAAGAGAAAACAAACGTGCGCTCATAATGAACATAATCTGTGTAAAAAATACATAATCTAAATCCCTGTAAGAAAATCAGAAATGTGCATCAAAAAAATATTGATAATTAATAAATGGTAAAAAGCTGTGAAAAAATATGCTTAAAAAGTGTCATAACATTTCAAGAAAAGTTTTCAAAACCCAAATGGATAAGGAACAGTCATTAGATGAAATACTCCAAGGAGCGAAAGTTCTTATGATGAATTTTTTATATTGTATTCACGGAGCTCACTTGTTGTGACTCCATTGTTTTAACTAGCAATAAATTCCAAAACTTTATTACACCATCGGAGCCCCTCTTTTGTTTTTTATCCACCTCCCTTTGGGACAAGTGTGCTTGTCACTCCCTCCCCCCCCCCAGGTGGACGAGTTGGTAGAAGCCAAGCTGGAGACGCACACTGTATGAGCTGGATCCGGACATCATCCATCCACAGTCCCTGCAGAGGGCAAAGTCTGCCTGCGTGTGAGATCTCGCCAGAGAGGAGGTCCATCATTGAGGGTAAGGGTCCACCTTTTAATACTGTGGGACTATATGAGAGCTCTTATCCTCATTTCCCTCCCTCTCCATATATATGTGCAGTGTCTGACTGGTCGGAAGGTGGATGCTTCCTCCTGCTTCTGTGAAGTAACTGTTTATGTATGGGACTCCCTCTCCTACTGTTCATCATAAGAACTTTCGCTCCTTGGAGTATTTCATCTAATGACTGTTCCTTATCCATTTGGGTTGTGAAAACTTTTCTTGAAATGTTATGACACTTTTTAAGCATATTTTTTCACAGCTTTTTACCATTTATTAATTATCAATATTTTTTTGATGCACATTTCTGATTTTCTTACAGGGATTTAGATTATGTATTTTTTACACAGATTATGTTCATTATGAGCGCACGTTTGTTTTCTCTTTTATTTTTATTGTACACAGGTATTGGTGTTTTATTCGTGCAGCTTTAAGTGTTTATATTATTTTTCAGCGCGTTTTTTTTCTTTTATTTACTCTTTTTTATCTAACAGAAATTTGTACAATTTAAGCAGTATATCCAGATTAAATGGCGGAGGGATGTATATATTTGCCACCACATACGTGACACCATCAATGGAGCAGAATAGAAAAATATATCTACCCAGCTCATCTATACTGACCTGTCTGCAGGAAAATTTAATCCCAGTTTTCACCAAGACACTCACCCCCCTACTAAAAGAGGAGTGAAATGCATGAAATTGATAATGAAATTTTTTCATCTGTAGCTGCTGAATGGTATCCTTGGTTAGGTGGGTTTCCTGCAGACAGATCAGATCTACCCCACATCTCTCCATCATCGAAAACACTGCCAGCCTTTTAAGAGGAGATCCCAGGCCCCTGACGTTCCAGGATCCTATTTTCAAGGACTTAGCTAACATCTGAGTTCTGAAGAGCATACCTTGTCCCAACAAGTGCTACCATATATATCAAGTTTCTTTATAAAGTAAAATTTATGTACCCCCTCACGCAAAATTAAATTTTTACCTCCTAGTGTATGTTGTATCAATTCTAAATGCGTGCGTATTGTAAACTCTAAAATACATGCTCAACTTAGCCACGTCCACCCTGCTTTATTAAAATTTGCCACAAAAGTGCTTGTATGCGCAAGTGATATAATCAAAAAATCTGTAAGTGAAGGTCTGGATATCTCCAGAGTAATTTCTAGTGGTGTAAGTGTTTGTGAATAATGATTTACCCTCCCTAGTTCCCCACCCTCCCATCCTCCCACCCCTTCCCTTCCCTCTTCCCAGCTCTTATGATGGAAAATGAGGCCGAGAATGATTCTTTCCCAAATAACTCCCCCAACCATTTTTCTAGGAATGCAATTGGATTGGCGCCCTCACTCCTTTCAGGTAGTCCTATCAGCCTCACATTATCTCTTCTACTCCTGTTCTCCATCTCGTCCAATTTAGAGGCTTGTTTGGATAACTGTTCCTTCAACCATTTTATTTCTTTGATTATTGGGGACACATTATCTTCTAGCCCACTGACTCTTTCTTCCAGGGCCGTTGTTCTCTCTGCCGTTTTCTGTAGGTCTTGTCTGACCAGTAACAGGTCTGCTTTAACCCCTTTCATCTGTTCACAAAGATCTTTAAGCGAGCCGTTACACACCCCTACAGCCATGAATACATCCGTTAAGGTTGGTTCTCTATCCAGGGGTAAGTTCGGGTCACTTATTGGCTCCATATTCACATTTATATTTTGTTCACTTAGCCCCGGACCTTTATTACAATGTGTTTTGGAAGGCTGGGTAGCCAGCGCAACCCCAGAGGTCTGTGGATGAGGCTGGCCCTGGCTTTCCTATCCGATGCCCCCCCCCCTGTTGTGACTTCAGCTGCGCTCCCTTTTTTGGAGGGGTCAGAGCAGAGGCATGAGCATATTGCTCCAATTTTGCTGCTGCCGATGCTGCTGCGGCGTGCTGCAAGTTTTTCTCTTTAGAAGAGCGTAGATTCTGCATCCTTTACTCTTATAAGTATACTCTTATAGCAACAAATTAGTTACCGACAGCCTCCGAAAACGCTGAAAACGCCAAATATTTGGATGTAATGCATATTTCCAGCCGTCTTGTAGGCGTTATAGGATGTTTTAATCTTTGGAGACTTGGTACCTCTACCCCGGTGTGGGAGCCTATGTTTATCCATGAGATGTCCTGGGAGGATGTGAGTAATAGAACAATCTTATATTGCAGGAACTATAATACATAAACACGTATACATTGATAAAAATTTATAAATTGTAATATGACGATTTTTGGTTTTCTCGAATGTGATGCATTTCCCTGAAGAAGACTTTTCATAAAAATATACAGGTTGAAACGCGTTGGAATTCCACCACTCGACGCCACGCTTATCATCTGTGGTGATTGTATTGGGTGGTGTGCTGTATCACTTTTCTCCAAAAATTGTTTTTATAGTTATGTATCATTAGCAATACGGATTTTTTGTATATAGAATTTCTCTATTTATTTGATTATATATATTTTTTTGTGTAAACAGCTATTTTTTTCTTGATCTATTATACTAATAAAATTGGTTTTAAGTAAATCAAAAAATCTTCATTGCCTTAAAAATCCCGTTAAAGGTTATATATAATGTTTCAACAATTACAAAGTTATCCAGTTATTAATGGAAGATGTCATTGACCAGGTGTTGAAACGTAGCTGGGGCGTTACAGAGCCCAAAAGGCATCACCAAATATTCAAAGTGCCCAAATCTGGACCTGAAGGCTGTCTTCCACTCGTCTCCATCACTTATCCGAATAAGATTGTATGCTCCTCGGAGATCTAATTTGGTAAATATTTGAGCGGTTCAGAGGCGTTGGAAAAGTTCAGGAATAAGAGGGAGCGGATACCTGTTCTTGATAGTAATTTTATTAAGCTCCCTATAGTCCACACAAGGCCTCAGGGATCCGTCCTTTTTTTCGACGAAAAAGATTCCTGCTCCAGCTGGGGAAGAAGAAGGCGGATGAATCCTTTTTCAAGATTCTCATCAATGTAGGAGCGAAGGGCTTCTAATTTGATTTCTGATAGAGGAAAAATGCGACCGAAGGGGATCTCAGAACTGGGCAGGAGATTGATAGAGCAATAATAAGGCTGATGGGGTGGCATATTGTCAGCTTTCTTTTTATCAAAAATGTCCAGGAATTCATGATATGCTGAGGGGACATGCTGAAGGTTGTCTGGTACTGGTTGAATAGCTAAACAGGAAGCAGTTCTGTCGTAGTTTGACAAAAAGCAATGTTGGGAGCAATACACGGAGGAGAAGAGAATTTCTTTTTTGCTCCAATTGATCTGTGGATCATGGGCTTGCAACCATGGGTATCCCAGGATGATTGGAAACATGGGTGAACTTGTCATGTCAAAGCGAAGAAATTCTTTGTGGCCAGAGTCTGTGGAAGTGAGAATAGGCTTAGTTTCCTGAGTGACAGGCCCTGAGCAGGGTAGGGACCCATCTGCCAGATGTATTTGCAGACATTGTTTCTTGACTTGTAGGGGAATGTGCAGGCTTTGAGCTAGAGATGCAACCAGGAAGCAACTGCAGGCTTCTGTGTCAACGATGGCCAGCAGCCGGACCTCCTCTTCCACCACCTGCAAAGAGACCAGGAGGACAAGGTGAGATTGGTTTGAACCAGCAACTTGGAAGTTCATGGCAGACTGCGGACGGCACTTACTAGGTCTCACTGGGCAGTTGTGTAGGAAGTGACCGGCCTCCCCACAGTACAAGCAAAGGTTGGCTTGGCACCGGCGGAGTCTTTCATCGGGAGAGAGTTGGAAACGAACTTGACCCAGTTGCATGGGCTCGCTGTCAGAGGAGGAGGAAGGGACCACAGAGGGTGAAGGAACAGGAGGTACTCGTGGCATCATCCAGATGGGTCTTGAGGACTGGAAACGCTCAGAGCGACGCTCCTGTAAACGTCTGTCAAGTTTGGTGGCTAGTTGGATCAGGTCTTCCAGGGAGGCAGGAGTACCCACCCAAGCCAGTTTGTCCTTTAGTGTTTCCAAGAGGCCTTGGCGATACTGGTACTTGAGAGCGGCCTCATTCCAGCTGGTGTCTCCAGACCATTTTCGGAATTCCACAGTATAGTCCTCCACAGGCCTCTTCCCCTGGGTCAGGGTGTGCAGCATGGACTCAGCCATGGCAGTGCGCTGTGGGTCGTCATATAATTGGGCCATTGAAACAAAGAAGGTGTCCACTCCATACTGGTATGGAGTGCAGCTATCTTGTTATCTGAGGCCGGGGAGAGCAGAGGGAGTTCAGGCCGGAACAGTCTGCGGCCTCTGTGCTTCTGGGGACAGTTGCAGCGGAGAGGAGGTATCTGTTGTACAATGTGAATCCTCCAGAAGGATTTAATCTTCGCAGGGATGTTTATATTCATATGGCCTCGCTTCTAAAGACATTAAGAAAGCGCTCAGAGTGGGTGTTGGTTCTTCCACCCTGGGGGAGGCTTTACCACTGGCAGAGTCCTGACATCCACCAAATGCGCATTCCTTGGGCTGAATTCTTTGATCTAGACAGTTTCAACAAAAATATCCCTGTGATTGAATATGAAGATTTCCTAGCTGGTACGTTCCCTCTACGAGTTGGTCCATAACCCCTGATAATTTGATGACCTCGTAATTGATACCGATGCAAGTTTCAAGTTTCAAGTCTCAGCTGTTTTGCTAGTTATGATCCTCTGTAGTGGGGGATCATGGTTTTCTGGTAAGGAGTAACCCCTTCCATTCTTGGTGGTGGACTGCTTTTCACGGAGGAATATTATTTATTCACTTGGATACCCTTTTTCACATGGGGGTTACATATAGATTCCACCATTTGAGACTATTATTTAGTTCACTGATTTATGGACTTCTAGGTCGCATGGGTGGTCAACCCTGGATGCCGCCGTATTTTGAGCTCATTTATATTGAATTTCAGTTTAATTTGCATTTGAAACTGTTCTCAATTTGTTTTCACTGTTTCTATGCACTTTTTTGTAATTTATATTAGCGCGATTCTTCTGTTTTTTATTTTTTTATTATTAGTGATATATGGGTGTCATATTGTCAGAGTTGCTGCTTTTTCACTATGCTATGTAATTGATATATTATCGCATCATTTAGGCGTTTCATTTACAACCTATCACTTAGCGCAGTTTTTTCCCCCCTTTTCCTTACGCATTTTTTAATGCCCTGTACTTCTTCCGGTTCCCGGAAAACCGCTCCGGAGTGGGGACCCTGGGTTCAGGAAGGGTCATTACCACTGCGGGAGCTGGGCTGGCTTGACCCTGACGGGATGATGTCCAGCTGGCCAATGTTGAAGTGGTGTCTAAGAGGCTTGAAGAAGTTTTCAGGTGGCCTTCAATGTGGAAGTAACCATCTTGGAGTCTCTGAACAGTCTGGGTAAGGGCTGAAACCTGCTGGCAGAGTGCCTCGAGGGGAGAGCCAGCTCTGTCGGCCTCAGACATGGCTGGTTCATACTTTGAGGTACTCACCAAGGCTGAGATGCTGAGAGCGGCTTCCCTTGCAGCTGAGTGTGCTATACCCCTGGAGGTGGCACAGAGGGTATCGGTCACGGAGGGGCATGGTTGGCCAGCAGGTAGGAAAGGCTTGCGTGAAGATCTTCTGGCAGGGAGAGAACCATGCAGAGAGGACTTGGATACTGGACTGGTGGAAAACCCGGCCGAGGCTCTAACACCTTGAAGTGGAGATGGCACTGGAGCAGAGTCTGATGAGAAGGCTGGGGTCACACCCAGAGATCCAGGAAAGAGGAAGTCCTTTTAGCAAGCCGGGGTCATGCACAACAATCAGGCAGAAGAGAAGTCTTTGGAACAGGCCGAGGGTCAAACATGGGAATCAGGCAATAGCAAGTCCTTAGAACAGGCCGAGGGTCAAACACAGAGATCAGGCAGGAAGAGAAGTCCGTGAGGCAAGCCGAGGTCAGTGCAGGAGAAGTTCAGAGATGGTCAAGGTGATCCGAATCACAGCAGGCAGGTACAGGTAAACAGGACCTAGGAACAGGAACACTGAAAGCTGAAAAGACAAACCAGCAATGAGACAAGAAACAAGGCTGCTTTTTATAGGCCCGCCAGAGAGACTCACGCTGTGCGTACAGTAGCGTGTGCTTGCCCACGCCGTTGCATCGCATCGTGTCCTCGTGTGCGCAGACCAGCAGTATCGCGCACTCGTATGCGCCGCAGCGGTACTCTCTCGCGCAGGCACACTGGGAAGTGCCGAAGCTGGCAGGTAAAGTTTCTATTATTCCTTTGACACATAATCCTCATGGTTCTCAAACTGTACAGGGTATGGACGTGGCACCGAGGTGGTAAAGCGGTTGCAGACCAAAGGTTTTAATAAGGAGACATGAAATACATTTGAAATACGCATATTAGAAGGAAGGTCTAATGCGTAAGCCACTGGGTTAATCCTGCGAAGAATACGGAAAGGCCCAATAAACCATGGTGCGAACTTCAGTGAGGGAACAAGAAGTCGAAGGTTGCAAGATGACAGACAGACCTTGTTTCCAACCCGGTAGGAAGGCGCAGGCAGGCGTCTGCGGTCAGCATGAAGTCTGTACCTATCATTAGCCTGACGCAAAGCCTCCTGCACTTGTGCCCAAGTGGAGCGAAGACCACGGAGATGCTCTTTTAATGCAGGAATACTCTGCGGAACAAACGAGTCAGGCAACATGGAAGGCTGGAAACCATAAATCGCCATAAACAGGGACAATCGGGAAGTAGAATTCAAGGCACTGTTGTGAGCAAACTCTGCCCATGGTAATAGGTCTGACCAGTTGTTTTGATGGTCAGAAATATAGCAATGTAGGAATTGCTCCAAGTTGGCTCATTCTGCGGCCCCATTAGACTGCGGGTGATACGCAGAGGAGAAAGCGAGCTGAATTCCCAACTGTGCACAAAAGACTCACCAGAACTGGGACACAAACTGACTACCCCTGTCCGAAACAATCACCTTATGTAGCCCATGTAAGCGAAAAATCTCCCAAGCAAAAATAGAAGCCAGTTCCTTAGAAGTGGGCAACTTCTTAAGTGGAATACAATAACAAATCTTTTGAGAACCGGTCAACCACTATAAGGATAAGGATGTTGCCTTGGAAGTTGGGTAACTCCACAATGAAATCCATAGATAGGTGGGTTCAGGGCCTTTCTCCATTGGGTATGAGTTATAGGAGGTCCACTGGAAGGTGTCGTGGAGTCTTACACTGAGCACACATGGAACAGGAAGCTATGAAGGCAATTACATCAGCACATAGACTGGGCCACCAGAATTGTTGGGAAATGGTCCAAACGAGTTGATTCTTCCCAGGGTGGCCAGCTGCCTTGGGAGAATGGAAAGTCTGGAGCACGGCAGTATGGAGACTCTCTGGGACAAAGCAGCGGTCACAAGGTTTCTCAGGATTAGCATGGACCTGAGCAGCAAGAATTTTGTCACTCAAAGGAGAAGTGAGACAAAGGCAGCTTTGAGACTCTCAAAGGCCTTAATGGACTTTGGAGACCAACTCTGTAGGTTACCGTCCTTTCTGGTCATATCAGTCAGGGGCTTGACCAGAGACGTGAAGTTATGAATAAACTTCTGATAATAGTTGGCAAAGCCCAGGAAATGCTGCAGAGGATGTAAACCCATGGGTCGGGGCCACTGTGGGACTGCCGAAAGTTTCTCTGGGTCCGTCGAAAAACCAGCAGTGAAAATGACATAGCCCAGGAATTTAACCAGTTCACGATGGAACTCACACTTCTCAAATTTACAATAGAAATTGCTCTCTCTTAGTTTCTGAAGCACATGACAGACATCTGTGTGGTGGCTCTCCAGGGACTTGGAAAATATGAGGATATCATTGAGATAAACCACCACAGATAACTGCAACAAATCTCAGAGGACATTGTTGATAAATTCCTGGAAAACTGCCATGGCGTTACAAAGGCCAAAATGCATTATGAGGTACTCATAATGGCCTGTTCTGGTATTAAACACAGTGTCACGGTGCTACGGATGTGAGCCCACAGGCGAGCAGGTGACACGGGATCCCCCATATGTGGAATCTAAGGGCCAGCCAGTATTCTGCCAGGTAACCCCCTCACAAGGGTTTGGGCTTAGCTGCGTGCTGACCCCAGGTCATGACCCCCGGGTTCACCCCGCTCGCAAGGAGACTACCAGAAGACACAGTCAGACACGGCTAGATGGATGAAGCAAAGGAGAGCCGTATAGTGAGCCAAGGTCAGGGCGGGCAGCAGACAATGTAATCAGGAGAACTAGCCGAGTCGGTACACAAGAGATCGGTTCACGAGAGGTCAGGTTAAGCAGGTTACACGAAGGATGCTCAGGAACAAGTGTTGCTCAAGCAACCAGAAACTGGTCTGAGGGGAATTTAAATAGAGAAGCACATGGGAGGAAGTAGCAGGAAGGCAGTATATAAAAGGCAACAGGTAAGGCAGGCGATACCCATAACTGCTGAGTGCAACAAGAGCTAAACACAGGCTTGTGGAACCACAGGAGCCAGCCGACCAACTGCAGTAAAAGGTAAGACACAGATCAGCACCACAGCTGATCTGTGACAGTACCCCCACGCTTACGGGGTCCTCCTACATGTCTGGGGGCTGGCTTGGAGGGAAATTTATCTGACGGAGAATGGGAAAAGGACCAATGAAGCGAGGGGAAAATTTCATTGAGGGCACCCGGAGTCGGATGTGCTTGGTAGAGAGCCAAACTCTATCGCCAGGAAGAAACTTAGGAGCCGGACGGCGATGATGATCTGCTGCCGTTTTATGCCTGGAAGCAGCCAGATGAAGATTCTTAGAGACTTCTTCCCAGGTTGAGTTGAAGGCCCTCTGGGTTTCAGCTTCTGCTGGTACAAGAGGAGAAATGGGAACAGGAAAGGGAACAGAACGATGCTGCCCGTAAACAGTGAAGAAGGGAGATTTTCCAGAACTGGCATTGGAGTGTTGGTTTAATGCAAACTATGCCCAGGGCAAAAGGTTCACCCAGTCATCTTGGTGGGCTGAGATGAAGGCACGGAGAAAACACTCTACATTTTCATTGACACGTTCGGTTTGCCTATTGGACTGGGGATGAAAGGCAGATGAAAAATTCAATTTAATCCCAAATGAGCTGGCCAAAGCTCTCCAAAACCGAGCAGTAAATGAACTCCTCTGTCAGAGACGATATGTGAAGGCATCCCATGAAGACAAAAGATCTCCTTAATGAAAGTTGTGGCAAGACTGGGAGCAGAAGGTAGGCCTGGGAGAGGAATCAAGTGACACATTTTGGAGAACCGATCCACCACTACCCAGATGACTGTAGAACCTGTTGAGGGGGGGCAGATCTGAGATAAAATCCATGGAAATACAATGCCAAGGTATATCGGGAACTGGTAAGGGCAGAAGCAAGTCAGCTGGAGCGGACGTGGAAGACTTGGATAGTACACAAATCGTACAAGCTTTAACATACTCTTTGACATCCTTACGAAGACAAGGCCACCAGTAATGACGTTGAAGAAGGTCACAAGTACGAGGTATGCCAGGATGTCCAGAGAACTTGGAGTTTGGGACAAAGTGCAGGAACTACAAAAGTTTTACCAGGAGGAGGCTGAGTAGACTGGAGCTAAGTAGTGGCTAGAATACGATGCGGAGGGATGATGGGACCAGGATAAAGGTGATTCTCAGAATCGTTGACATCAAACGACCTGGACAAGGCATCGGCACGAAGGTTTTTGGCACCAGGACGAAAAGTAATGTTGAAGTTGAAGCAGGCGAAGAAGAGAGCCCAGCGAGCTTGGCGTGGGATTGTAAATACTGCAGATTTTTATGATCAGTATAGATGGTAATACAATGGGGAGAACCCTCTAGTAGATGTTCTTAAAGAGCTAGTTTATAAGCCAGTAGCTCATGATTCCCAATGGTATAGTTCTTCTCCGCATCTGAAAAGTTCTTGGAAAAGGCCAGGCTGAGACTTTCCCTTCTGAGCTTGGAGTAGGATGGCACTGACTCCTACTGAAGAGGCATCAAGGGTTTTGTAATGTCTGGACGTAGGAGAATTGGGGCGGAGAGGAAGGCTGCCTTGAGTTTGTGGAAAGCATCAAGTAGTTACAAATGAATTGGCAATAGTAATTGGTGAAACCCAAAAAGCGTTGGGTGGCTTTAAGACCAGAGGGCTGTGGCCACTCAGAGATGGCTTGAAGTTTGGCTGGGTCCATGAGAAGACCCTGATACGAGATTATGTAGCCCAGGAATGGAACTTGTGTTTGTTCAAATAGGCATTTCTCCAATTTAGCATATAGACAATTTTCCCGTAGTCGCTGTAGCACCGCTTTCACATGGAGACGATGGGTGAGTAAGTCTGGTGAGAAAATAAGAATATCATCCAGATAAACAATAACACAGACATAAAGAAGGTCACGGAAGATCTCATTAACCAAGTTTTTTTTTTTCAATAGATTTTATTAAAAGAAAATGCAATACAAGGTGTCACAATGGTGGATATACAATTTTCTCAAAACTGATTGTATAAGCCAGTAGTCTAGGCACTTACATACATGGGAGGAGACATATAACAAGGGTAGGATACAACAGGAAACTCATATACAACTACCATGTCAAGATAACTGGATGGATCAACAAGGAGAGGAGAGGAGGGGGTGGTGGGTGGGATGAGGGGGAGCAAATATCAATATGTTGTACAAAGAAGAGAGAGAGATGAAAAAAAAGAAGAGAAGCCTCTAGGGCTAGGGTACAGACATGGGCTGTGTGCCCTCATGTGAAGTGGTGATGGTTGAAGTAGACAGAGATGGAAGAGGGTGGTCATGATGCATGATATTTAGAGCATCTGGTTCCACAGGTGTGGGGTTAAATTTGGAAGTGTCCTCTTCCTCAGGAGTGGTAGTGAGAGTCTCATAGTAGGAGAATGATTGAATGAATGAATTTTCAAAATTCTGTAGTTCCTCTTGTGACAGGTCGATTGCATGAAAGCCCACCATCTGGAGTAGAAATGTGCTTTGGAGATTTCTTGTTTGAAATATGTGTTGAGTTTGTCCCTGTGAAGCAAGTTTAGAAGCTCCCGTTTGAGTTGCGAGATCTGTGGGCAATGAGAAGAGGTCCAGTTTTTTAAAATTAATCTTCTGGCTAGTAATAGACCGATCAAGGCCCGGTCCTTATAGAAAGGGTGGGTGGTTGGTGGACCACAGTACCAGTTGGTCGATTCAGTATCCGCAGATGAGAAGTAGGGGGTCTTTAGGTAGTTTTAGCAGCGTTATATCGAAGTTGTAGGAGATGACTTGATTCCAGAAGGTGGAGATGGAGGGGCATGCCCAAAATCGGTGGGAAAGGGATGGTTTTGGCTGGCGACACATGGGGCAGCTGGTCGCGCCTTGAACATTCTTGTCTGTGAAAAGGGGAATATAAGCACGGCGTAGGAACTTTAGTTGAGTTTCTCTCCAAACCTCGTTGGGGATCAGCTGATTTTTTTTTATACCCTTGAAGAATCTTTTCTACTATATCTGAGTCAGGAAAGTCTTTACCCCAATTTGCTACCAATAAGGAGGCAATTGAGGGAGTGGTCTTTAGCAAGAACGGTTTGTATATATACGAAATTTTATAAGAGTCACCGTGGAGTAGCAGGTCCGTGATGGATGTCTGAAATCTCTTGTGTTCCTCTCTGCATGAGTCCCTTATAAAGCTGATGCATTGCACATAATGTAAAGCGTGGGATTGAGGGAGGGATAATGTTTCTGCGATGACAGAGAAGTTGTTAGGGCATCCTGCTTCCATATTGCATAGGGTGGAAAAGTTTGTGAGGCCTTTTTGTTGCCAGATAGAGAAGGGTTTGTATTTCAATCCCGGTGAGAAGCTAGGATTTCCTTGAATCGGGAGATGCCTGAGTAAGCAAGAAAGGTTATAAGCTCTGACATTTGGGAGACTAATCCCCCCTTCGCGTCTGGGAAGATATAGTTTTGCTATACGTGGTCTTTTGTTTTGCCATAGAAATTTGGAGTTGGCTTTGTTTAGGGTTGTGATGTCTTTGTGTTTCAGAAGCAGGGGGACCGTTTGGAGTGGGTATAGTAATCAAGCAAAACTGACCATTTTTTCTAGGTGACATCTTCCCAGGAGCGAAAGGGGCAGATCCATCCAGCTACCCAATTCTTGAGTTATTTTTTTTATCAGTAGGGGATAGTTGAGGTGGTATATAGAAGAGGGCAGTTTTCCGATCTTAATGCCTAGATATGTTATGTATGAGTTGGCTACTGAGAAGGGTGAGTGTTGAGCCCAGGAAGGGACAGATAAAGTGCCTATGGGGAGGATTTCGCTCTTGCTGTAGTTTATGCGGAGACTCGAGCAGAGTCTGAATTCATCAAAGATTGTTTTGATGGTGGACATGTCAGAGGAGGGATTGGTCGAGAAAATGAGGATGCTGTCGGCGAAGAGTGATGTGCGGAGTTCTTGTGTGCCTATTTTGATTCCGTGTAGTGGGGCCTTTTTGGGTAAAGTATCGAGAGAGGGATTCTAGTGCAATGCGAAAGAGGAGTGGGGATATGGGGCAGCCGAGAGGAGGCCAGCTGCCACCTGCCTGGCTGCAGGGGATGCATAAATGGCGTGTACGATTTGCTTGAAAGGGCCCGTGAAGCCCATTTTTGATAGGGCCATTGATAGCCATTCGAAGCTGACATTATCAAAGGCTTTTTCCGCATCCAGAGTGATGATGGCATGGTCCTCTCCCGGGTTGTTCTTAGCATGGTACAGGGCCATCATTACCTTTCGGATGTTTATAGTGGCTGTTCTCCCTTTTACGAAGCCTGATTGGGCTGGGTGTATCAGAGAGGGAATGATGGTGGCTAGTCTGGAAGCTACTATTTTTGAGAGTATCTTAACGTCTAAGTTTAGGAGTGAGATGGGTCAGTATGAGCATGGTTCTTGGGGGTCTTTGCCTTTTTTTGAAAGTAGTTTGATGATGGCCTGGTTCCTGGTTGGTAAGTAGGGGCCGCCAGTCCATATACCATTATGTCCAAGGGACATTGTGCTGTGCCTCAAGGACTTTCTCATTAAAGAGGACATTCTAAGAGCATCCCGCAATACCCCCAACATACTACTGGATGGGACCAGGGTCCAAATTTATCCTGACCTCTCCCCAGCCACACTGGAGAAACACAGGAATCTAAAGGAAGTCACAACGATCCTGCAGTCAGCAAGAATTTGTTACCGTTGGGGCTTCCCCTTTAAGCTACAGGTCCCCCACAATGGTACGGCCTATACAGTTACCACGCTACAAAATGGTAAGGAATTACTGGTCAAATTGGGACTTTTAGCACCGGAGCTACTACCCAGACAGCCATCTACTCCTTGCCCCTCACCGATCTGGGCCACCCCTTCTCCACAATGGGACCGTAGACGACAACCCCAGGATCTTCGAGAACTACAGCACTGAGTTAAACCCCGACCAAGAAGGAGCATCATAAATGATGTTTGGTAGAATGCTACAGATTTTCCCATATTTCACCATGTTTTATTTTTCCAGAAAACTGTGTCGCAAGCTGGCTTCTTAGTCTCATTGCGCCCGTTTAAGTGACCCTCTGCTCTACATTTTCTGAGTCTTGGCCTGACGGTCTATGGTAACCTACATTTGACAGTCCTTCTAGACCTCAGGCCCTGTGGTGTTCATCTACACAGAACTCTTACAGCTTATTTAAAATCATAGAGCATTGGACTTTATAGTCCTACAGGAAATGTTTTTTCTGTTAGTCGGGGGAGTAGAGATGTTTTTTCTAGTTCGTATCTCCCCCCGACGCCATTCAGACATAGTTTCCATGTTTGTTCCCATTTGTTATTCTGTCTCTTATACCCTTTTTCTTTTCACATCTTTTTATTTTTTTTTCTTCACAATGGTTTTTTTTTGCTCTGATACAAAATGTATTGTGTGTGGGGAGGGTCTTTTGCTGTTCATGCGGAGGAGGAGGCCCACAGTCTACCATGTGGTTCATGCCCTGTTGGGTTTCCTGTTGCCTAAGGGGGAAGGGTTGTTATTAGAATGTGCCTCTACACTGGCTTCCAAGCTAAGCTTCTACCCATTTAAATGTAACAATGGGGATTAGGATATTATCACATAATGTTGAAAGTTTTAACACCCCACAAAAGAGGAAAAAGGCATTTAGAGCTTACAGGCACCTGGGAGCCGATATATTGCTTCTACAGGAGACCCACTTCTCTGACTCCAACCACTCCAGTTATTTTGATCGCCATAATAAACAGCACTTTTATTCTACTTTTACGTCAAGATCCAGGGGGGTGGCTATATTTATTTAAAACTCAATAGCATTGGAGGTGTGGCACGTTTATAAAGACCCCTCAAGTAGATTTCTGATAATTCAGAGCTCAGTTTGTGGCAAGGCGATTACAATAGCAAATGTCTATGCTCCTAATGTTTCACAAGCTTCTTTTTTCACCTCCTTTTTTCAGATCCTGGATAGATACATCTCCCCACATCTAGTACTTGGAGGAGACTTCAATTTGGTGGCTCACTCAGGACTGGACAGAAGCCGAGTTGTAAGTAATGCCAATGCCTTCCCAAAGACCCTCACTCGTTTGCTCAGCTCCCACCAATTGATAGACACTTGGCGATCGCATAATGTGGGAGCTCGTGACTACACCTTTTACTCACACCCCCATGATAGTTATTCTAGGCTGGACTATATCTTTAGCACCCCAGTCCTACTGGCTAACTCGAACGCAGCAAATATACATCCATGCCCGTGGTCAGACCACCACATAGTACTATTATCCATCTCACATATAGGCATCTCACCAGTAAATGCCTCCTGGCGTCTCAATGACTCGCTCCTTTCGGACCCTGACATTGTCGCGAAGATCACTGACAGCCTAGCAGAATATTTTCGCATGAACAACACACCATATTGTGGGCGGCCCATAAAGTGGTTATTCGAGGACATCTGATAGCCCTAGCTGCATCCAGGAAAAAACAAAAATTAGCAGATATCACCAGACTCTCCCACGAACTGACCAAACTGTATCATATACACATCCAGTCCCACTCCCCAGACACCCTCAGACAGATTAATAGCAAGAGAATAGAGTTAGACACAATTCTCTCTGAGCAAACAGAAAAGGCATTAAGATGGTCAAAATCTAAATTCTTATTACACAGCAACTTGGCTTCAGCAATGTTTGCCAGAAAACTAAACTCCACCATCCAACCTCCACACTCGTATAAACTTAGAAATAATAGAGGAGAGATGGTGTCTCACCCCACAGAGGTGCTCAAAATATTTTCTAAGTTTTACCAGGATCTTTTAGCAGCCCCATTCTCCCTGCCTGGCTCCTCGGCTGAATCATGGTTGGTTTGTCTGACCCTTCCTTCATTGACTGGGGAACAAATAAAAGCTCTGAATGCCCCCTGCAGCGCAGAGGAAATCCGAGTGTTAATTACCTCCCTGAAACCCTCTAAGGCCCCAGGTCCGGACGGATTTACTGCCACATATTATAAGAAATTTTCAGGGTTGCTGATCCCTCATTTAGAAAAACTTTTTAACCACGTACTAAAAGGTCACACCTTCCCAGAGGATATGCTGCCTGCGAACTTGTCCCTAATACCCAAGCCAAACAAAGATCATTCTCTCCCCCAAAATTACCACCCTTTTTTGGTCATAAATAATGACTTGAAGCTTTTTGTCTGTCTCTTAGCAGATAGGCTCTCAGCTATAATCTCCAAGCTGATATCCCCAGATCAGACAGGTCTTATCCCCACGAGGCAAATCACGGATAATATTAGATTAGCCTCAAATATAATTCAAGACGCAGAATTATACTCCAGAAAAGCCCTACTGCTGAGCCTAGATGTACATAAGACATTTGATAGCGTGACCTGGCCATACTTAGAATCCATCCTGTCCAAATTTGAGTTTCAGGGAGAGTTTGTACATGGGTTCAGAGCCCTATACCATCACCCTCGCACACGCATAAAACTCCCGGGCTGTACCTCAGAGTACTTCACACTTGGCCGGGGGACCAGGCAGGGATGTCCCCTATTCCCTTTGCTCTTTGCTTTGGCGATTGAGCCTTTGGCCAGAGCGATCTGCTTGAACCATAACATTAGCGGGTATGTGAAGGGGAATCAGGAGTTTAAGTCAAGTATGTATGCGGACGACGTACTCCTTTTTCTATCTGACCCAGTGGTATCTTTGCCAAACCTGATCCCCACCTTAAACATCTTCTATGCCCTGTCAGGCCTGGGGGTCAACCTGTCAAAATGTGCTGCACTTCCAATCAACATTCTGTAACATACACTGATAGGAATCCAATTGCCAGTTTTGGCTTTACGTTGTGCGGGGATACATTGCCATACTTGGGGATCAAGCTTGCCACCTCTCTCCACAAATTATACTTTGCAAATTACCCCCAGGTATTTACCCGTATTAAGCAACTACTACGCATGTGGGCTAAATACCACATTTTATTTTTGGGTAGGATACAGGCCGTCAAGATGTCCATACTTCCTAAGCTCCTTTTCTATTTTAGATCCCTACCTCTATATGTTTCCCGCCAAACCATAGAAAATATTCAAAAGGAGGTTAATGCCTTTGTCTGGCAAGATAAGAAACCCCGGTTGAATAAAAAACGACTCTATTGGCCAGCACAGAAGGGGGGCCTGGGACTACCACATTTGTGGCTATATTATGCTTCAGCCAGACTAGTGCAAATGGCACAGTGGCACTCCCCTTCGAGTAATGTCCCTTGGCTTCAGTTTGAGGGAACTTCGGTGGACCCTTATTACCTCCCGGCTCTCCTCTGGTTGGATAAAGTTAGGCCCAAAGACCTAACACCATTACATGGACTAGTGGGCCAATCTTTACAGTTATGGTCATTATATAAAAAAATCATATGCCCTAGTTCCACACTGCCCAGGTTTGGCCTCATTCTTGGGAGACCCCAGGTTCCAGGCAGCCTATAACACACCTAAAAACTTTTCCCTCTGGACACAGAAAGCCTTAACCACCTTTGAGGCCCTGACCCAGGTACCCCCCTTTAGCTCCTTTGCCCTCTTGCAGGAACAGCATGACCTACCTAAGACAGAATTTTATAAATACTTGCAGATAAGGCATTTCTATGCTACTCACTATCAAAAGGAGGGGCCTAGTGCATCTAACACGTTTGAACAACTATGTCGGTCCTCCTCCAGGGATAAAGGAACTATTTCTATTATATACCAATACCTCAATAAACACAACCTCCCCTTGAAGTCACAAGCAATGCTTGGCTGGGAGGTAGAAACCGGCCTAGAGATATCCCCCGAGGATTGAACTGATATGGTGTGGAATTTGAGAAGATGCACAAAATCCTTGGCTATAAGGGAAACTGTAGTAAAACTCCATACAAGATGGTATTATACCCCCGCTAGATTGAACAAATTCAATCCCCTGGTCCTGGGGAGCTGCTTCCGGGTTGTCTGGATAGAGGCACACACCTCCATATTTTTTGGAGCTGTAAGGCCCTCCAACCTTTATGGCTGAGAATAACCAATAAAGTAGCTCAAATCACAGGAACTCAATATACTATAACATATAAGATGGGCCTTCTCTTTGCAGACCTTCCTGGAGCCGCTCCCCCCGCTCAGAATCTAGCTCATATGCTCTTCAGTGCAGCACAATGGGCGACAGCCTTGCAGTGGAGATCGCAAACGGTTCCATGGGACCAGGTTCTAAGGCGTATGGAGGCGATCCGGATAATGGAAAGGATCCATCATATGCTGATGGATACTATGCCAGTTTTTGAAAGAAAGTGGGCCCCCTGGTCATCCTTGGATCTTTGAGGTCCAGGGAATGTTGATTTACATATGTATGGTACCTCAAAGTTAGTATATCAGACCCCTCCTCCCCTCTCAAATCAATTCATTTACTTTTTCCCCCTCTTTGTTTTTCCTTTTCCCTTTTTCTTTGTTATCTCTTATGGTTTTACGCAAGTGACGCCCTTGGGATATGCCTCTAAAACAATAATGGTAGTTTCAGGTACCAGATAGGGCAGTCATTTTCGTTTGTTAATATTATTAATGCAACTTGTATTCTATTTTGTATGATATATTCTGGTTTATCACCAGATTATTCTATAATTGAGTACAAGCATTGTGTACATGTCCATAACTTGTAACTGATTTTTTCTCAACAAAAATAAAAACTTTGGTAAACAAAAAAAATCTCCCCCAACTGTAAGTGGTACGTGCAGAGCGCGTAGCAGCCATGTGGACATCTCACTAAGAAATTGCTTGCCGAGATTGTTCGGGGCATATATGTTGGAGATCGCTAGTTCTCTGTTTCCTATTTTTATGTGTATGGAGATGAAACGACCCTGGCTATCGGTGTCTACGGACAATACCTCGCAGGGGAGGTTATTGTAGATCAATATGATAACCCCTGCTTTACAATTGAGTGCACTTGAGCCCAGAACAGTGCCCACCCAGAGTGGAGGTCAGGGGAAGTTAGGTGAGTTTCCTGGAGCAGGACAATATCGGTTTTTAGTCTCTTAAGGTGACAAAGTATTTTAAGTCTCTTAAAGGGGGACCTAAGCCCTTTCACGTTCCAAGAGGTGATTTTCATGTGGGTGAGGTTGTGTGTGTGTTATGGGACGGTACACTGTTTACATCAGGTGTAGACCTGAGGAGAGGGGCTGACTTGTCAGTGCGTATCAGGGTGGACTGGCTATGAGGAAGAAGTGTTGCCTGAGTGTCTGGTGTTTGATGGGTGTCACTGGGGAGAGGGACCGGAAGAGGGGAGGAACTAGGGAAGGTAGAAGCAAGAAACAAAAACATCACAAAACAATGGAAGAACTTCACCTTTTTCCACATAGAGTCACTGTGTAGACCAGCTCTCCTTAATGATCCACGCGCTGTGGTGGATGGGCGCCCTTGATGTCTCTGTGCCATTAGCCGCAGTGGCAGTTGGTGCATGGGTGTGGGATCAGGAGGAAGCCATACACAGTGAGGCTATAGGAGGTGATGCAGAACAAAAGGGTGGAGGTGTAATGAGATACAACAAAAATATGTGCAAGAACAAAAAGGCCACTTAATTGTTAAAAAGCCAAATACCTGAGTAGACAGTCAATGTAGGCTTAAAACCCAAAGAACAAGCATGGCATGTGCCCATAAGGAAAACAGGGCAGGTACTAATTCTTCGTATCTGCGTGGGGTGTTGCGGTGGGCAGGCCCAGACGGCCTGAAGTGCTTTGGGGAGTCCTACCTCAGGTTGGTCCAGAGGGCGGTTATTTGGAGAGGCCCTGAGCGGGGAGTCGGAGTATGATTCAGCATGCAGTGAACACAGGAAGGCTTCCACCTCAGAGGTGTCCTGAAAAGATAGCTGGTCCCCATTGGGGGCTTTGAGGCGGAGAGTTGCGGGGAAGGCCAAGGTGAATTTCATCTGTCGCTGGTGTAGTTCTGTGCAGATGTGTTGGAATGCTTTCCTCTTTTTTGAAACCTCTATAGAGTAATCCGCGAAGATCGGGATTTTGATTCCATCAATTTGGAGAGATCTGGTTTGCCTGAACTTTTGCAGGATGACGGTCTTGTCAGTGTAATTGAGGTACTTCGTGATGATCGGGCGGGGAGTTTTGCGTTCAGGGGCGAAGTCTCCCATGCGGTGGACCCACTCAACCGTGCAAGGGCCAGGAAGGCCTAACACCTCCAGGATGCGTCTGGCGCAAAATTCCGTGATGGCTTATGGGTGTAATGATTCTGGTACCCTCACGAATCTCAAGTTGCTCCTTCTGGATCTGTTCTCTAAATCGTCCAGTTTTTGGAGTATGTATTGATTAGTTTTGTCCTGTGCTTGTTCGGTGGCTTGTGCCTGATATACTTCTCCCTCCATACTTGAAAGGTGGTGTTCCACCTCATTAAGTCTAGTGGAATGTTCCCCTAATTGTGCCTAGATTTGCCTCATCCCTGCATCCACCGCCTTTTCCACTGAGGCAGTTATCATGGGGGACAGGAGACCTGCTACAGCCTGAGCTATACGCTCTGTGTTGCTGTCCCCCAGGTATGGGGAGGAGGAGTCAAGATGCGGGGAGAGAGAGGTCTGAAGTGAGGAGGGGGATACTGTATGACCGCTCACCTCCATGGCTGGTTCGTCCGCCGCGATACCCGGGAAGGCCGAGACTGGGGCCTCGATTTGAGGCTGGGCCGAGTGGATCGTTGTGTGAGCGCGTGCCAGTTTTCTCCACAAATCGGTCCATAGGAGAGTGGGGGCCCCCCGAGGAGGCTGCAGGCAGCAGGAGGGGGTCAGGCAGGTATGTTTAAGCCCTATTATGGATCGCGATATCCGTGAAGGTGGAGACCGTGGCCTCGATTTGCGGCTGGGCCTGGTGGATCATTGCAGCCGTGTGTGATCACGGGCCTTTTTTTTCACAAATCGCTCTGTAGGAGAGTGGGGGACACCAGAGGAGGCTGCAGGGAGCAGGAGGGGGTCGGGCAGATATTTTTAAGCAGTATTATGGATCGTGCTGCGAGAGCTGAGAGGAGACGCAGCTACTTCATGCGGCACCATAACCGGAAGTATTAACCAAGTTTTGGAAGACAGCTGGGGCATTGCATAAGCCAAAGGGCATCACAAGATAGTCCATCCCTGGTGTTAAAGGTGGTCTTCCACTCATCTCCTTCATGGATTCTTATTAAATTGTAGGCCCCTCTAAGATCCCATTTGGTAAAAACATGAGAACCCCGCAGTCTGTCAAAGAGTTCTGAAATTAAAGGAAGAGGGAATCAGTTCTTCATGGTGATGGCGTTAAGGCCCCTGTAATCGATGCATGGATGGAGTGAACCATCTTTTTTCCATACAAAGAAAAACCTGGCTCCGGCAGGTGAGTTGGATTTCCTGATGAAACCCTTTTGCAGATTTTCCCGATGTATTCAGCCATGGCTTGTGTCTCTGGGATAGATAGAGGGTAGACTCGGCCTCGGGGAGGAGAGGTCCCAGGTAACAGATCAATGGAGCAGTCATAGTCTCTGTGAGGAGGAAGGCGATCAGTGGACTTTTTGCAGAAAACATCTCGGAAGGACTTATATTGGGAAGGCAACATGGGAGTAGTGGAGGTTTCAGCCAGAGGAATGGAAGGAGGTGGTAGTACCTTGGAAATACATTGATGCTGACACTGAGGACCCCAAGCCAATACTTGTCCAGAGTTCCAATCAAGATTCGGGGAGTGTTTCTGCAACCATGAAAGGCCCAGAATGATGGGACTGGAGCATTTAGGTAGAATTAGGAAAGAGATTTCACCACTGTGCAAAACCCCAATGTGTAACGCAATAGGAGGGGTTTTAAACCGGATGGGGCTCATAGGCAAGAAGGAGCCATCTACTGCGGTCATGGAGAGGGGTATAGCCAGGGTAACAAAGGAAATGCCCAACTTGGGCCAAAGTATGTTCAATGAAATTCCCGGCAGCACCAGTGTCCATGTATGCAGAGAGTAGATAGGCATTTTGATCCCAACGGACAGACATGGGTAGGGTGAAAAAGAAAGAAGCTGACAGAATCAAAGGATCGGTTTAGATCACCTCCCTCCGTGTGACTTACACCCTGGAGTTTCCCAGACGAACTGGACAGGAGTTCAAAAGATGCCCTTTATTTCGGCTCTCAAAAGAAGTGTAAAAATTTGTATAATGAGTGGGAACAGGTTTATGGTTTTTTTTTGTGGGGGTAGGGTAAGGTACTGGATGGATGGTAGGAATAAATGAATTAGGAAAGTGGAATGTGAATAGACTATTTATTACTTTAAAGATATTTTTAAAATATATGTATTGAAAATGAAATGTATAAATGATAAAGAGTAATTGAAAACAAAAGATGCACTTTATTGCCACAATAAAGGCACAGGCCCAAACCCATGCACTGGGCACATTCCTCTGGAGTGAGGCGAGTTCGCCCAAGCTGCATAGGTTCTTCTGTTTGAGAGGTTGAAGATGGAGAGGATTCCACAAGTCTTTGGACTACTTGTACTGGATGGCCAGCAGGGGGATGACTGGATCTGGATCTCTCCAGGGCCCGCTCTTGGAAGCCAATGTCTACTTGAATGATCAATGCGATTAAATCATCCAACGTGCTAGGAATGGTGCGTCCAGCGAGTTCATCTTTTACATGCTCAGATAGGCCTTGAAAGAGCCTCATTATTCCATTTGAGTTCAGTGGCCAGTGTAGGGAATTGAACTGCGTATTGACTGACTGTCATTCCTTGCTGACGAAGACGAAGGAAGGCCCCAGCAGCAGAAGACACTCAGCCGGGCTCATCAAAAGTTTTCCGGAATGCATCCAAAAAGGCCTGGAAGTCAGAGGTGATAGAATCGTGTGATTCCCAGAGTGGGGTGGCCCAAGCTAGAGCACCACCAGAAAGGAGAGAGATGATATATGCAACTTTGGTGCGATCGGTTGGAAAATGGTGGCTGGAAAGTTCAAAGTGGATGGAACACTGATTAATGAATCCGCGAAAAGCCTTAGAAAAAAAAAGCGATAAAAATGAGGTGGTGGTGGCAGATGCAAGCAGGGATTGCCAGGTGTAGCAGATAACACAGGAGCAGATGAGGCAGAAGCAGGAGCCGAAGGAGATGAAGTTGCAGCGACTTGCAGATGATCCAGACAGGAAGCAAGATCTTGTAGAAACAGCATTATTGGCTCTCGATTTGCTTGTTGGGTGTTAAGTCTCTGAACTAGATGTTGCATTGGATCCTCGGTCAGTGGCCAACTCTCTGAGGAGCTCATGGCTTGAGCAAACTGTCACGGTGCTACTGATGTGAGCCCACAGGCGAGCAGGTGACACGGAATCACCCAGGGCGTGAAATCTAAGGGCCAGCTGGTATTCTGCCAGGGACCCCTTCACGAGGGTTTGGGCTTAGCTGCGTGCTGACCCCAGGTCACGACCCCCGGGTTCACCCTGCTCGCAGGGAGAGTACCCAATAGACACAGTGAGACACGGATGGATGGACGAAGCAAAGGAGAGCCGGACAGCAAGCCAAGGTCAGGGCGAGCAGCAGACAATGTAATCAGGAGAACTAACCGAGTCAGTACACAAGAAATCTTTTCACGAGAGGTCAGGTTAAGCAGGTTACACAAAGGGTGCTCAGGAACAAGTGTTGCTCAAGCAACCAGAAACTGGTCTGAGTAGAATTTAAATAGGGAAGCACATGGGAGGCTGGACAGGAAGTAGCAGCAAGGAAGTATATAAACAGCAACAGGTGAAGCCGGCAACACCCATATCTGCTGAGTGCAGCAAGAGCTAAACACAGGCTTGTGGAACCACAGGAACCAGATGAGCTACAGCAGTAAAAGGTAAGACACAGATCAGCACTGCAGTTTTCCACTCGTCGCCCTCCTTAATCCTCACGAGATTGTATGCCCCTCTTAAATCAAGCTTTGTGAATACCATTTCTCCCTTGAGGTGGTCAAATAACTTCATAATCAATGGAATCAGACAGGCATTCTTAATTGTGAAACGATTGAGACCCCTATAATCAATACAAGGTCTCAGTTCACCACTCTTCTTCTTCACAAAGAAGAAACCAGCACCAGCAGGAGACAAGGATTTGCGGGTGAAACCTCGAGAAAGTGCATCTGCAACATACTCCTTCATGGCCTTATCCTCCAAGACCGACAAAGGGTAACCCAGCTACGAGGGGGTATGGCACCAGGTTGAAGGTCAATTGCGCAATTATACAGCCGGTGTGGAGGCAAACTACCAGCTGGTTCTTTGTCAAAGACATTGATAAAATCGCGGTACTCTGCTGGCAGGGAGGAGAGTGAAGAGGTGCACAGGACCTTGGCTACCTTCCGGAAACATGTCTCACTGCATTGTGGTGACCAGGAGAGAACCTCAGCATGGAGCCAATCAAAAGAGGTGTTGTGCCTCTGTAACCAAGGATAACCAATAACCCGTGGAAACTTAGGTGAGGAAATAACTTGGAATTGGATTATCTCATGGTGAAGAGCCCCTATGGCCATGGACAACGGAACCGTCTCATGAGTCACATGGGCAGGCTGTAGAGGTCTCCCATCAAGAGTAAGTAGTAACAAGTATAGGCGCAACAACTCAGGATTCATATATGACCCTAAAATACACATCTGCTAAAACATAAATGTATCTAAAAAGAACTCTCTAAAGTATATATAGCAAATACAGGCTGTGAGTCTCTGTAGTAATGCTAAAAAGAGGGATATAAAATGTCCAAAGGAAGCAAGCAGGGCTGCCATCATAGTAGGGAAGAAACCAAATTCCTGGAACTGCAAAAGAACAAGTGGAGAGGCGCCTCTGGGTGCAGTCGTTTTTAAAAAAAATAGTTTTAATAATAAATAAGATCAACTCACATTTGTAAGAAGATAACAGGCATGGTATCAAATGTCATGATAACGCTCCCAAAACTGTGCCATATGTGATACGAACTGTGAGTGATGACAATATCTCTTCCGAACGATGTTAGAGCTGGTTCCGGAAGGCAGCCTCAGAATGAGGCTTGGAACACAGAGGACAGCTGGCCGCAGGGGGATGGCGTCATAGGAAGTGGACGCGTTTCGTGAGCATGCACACTTGGATGTACTGCAAGTCGCGTTCCTTTCTCAACAGACATCAGATGTCTGTTATCTTCTTACAAATGTGATTTTCTCTTATTTGTTATTAAAGCCATTTTTTAAAAAACCGACTGTGCCCAGAGGCGCCTCTCCACTTGGTCTTTTTCATCTCCTGTCAAGAGCCTCAATGGCAAGTGGAGTGTCACGCAGATGCAGCGGAATCAAGTGCTTTGATACAAAGGCAGCATCAATGAACAGGCCTGCAGCCCCAGAGTCAATTAGAGCGTGTATCTCGATGAACGACTCAGCCCAAGAAAGGGTGACCGAAACCAGGTGCTTATTCTTCTGGATAACTCTGTGACAGGACCTAAAGGTTCGGGCGTTCCCTGAACGGGTAGGACAGGATTTCAAAAAGTCACCTGCCTGGCCACAATAAAGGTACAATCTCTCCCTCCTTCTGAAGGCTCTCTCATCTGCAGAGAGTTGCATGAAACCCAAGTGCATGGGTTCACCTTCACTGCCCAACTTGGTACCAGGACACATGGGAGGTGAGGGAGGCATGAGTGGGACTGCAAAGCTCAGAGACAAACATACAGGAGGCTTCCACAAGCACTCCTTAAAAGAGAGTCTTTCTCTGAGTCTGGAGTCAATGAGATTGGCAAACGTGATCAACTTCTCCAGCTCAGTGGGTATATCTCGGGCTGCCATCTCATCCTTGATGGTATCCAAGAGACCGTGAGAAAAAGCAGCCACAAGGGCCTCATTGTTCCACGCAACCTCTGCTGCCAGAGTACGAAATTCAGTGGCCTAGTCTGCAACAGTACTCGTACTCTGTTCGATAGACATGAGGGACTTGGCAGCAGAATCTGAGCATGCGGGAACATCAAGTACCCTTTTAAACAAAGCCACAAACTCAGGGTAACTCAAGACAACAGGTTTTTGCATCTCCCACAGAGGGTTAGCCCAGGCCAAGGTTCTCTCAGTAAGCAAAGATATCACGAAACCTACTGTGCTTCTGTCCATGGGAAACGCCTGGGGCAGCATCTCAAAGTAGATCTCAACCTGGTTTAGAAACCCTCTGCATTGGACTGGATCACCCCAAATCGCTGGGAAAGTGGAGCGGAACCAGACATACCTCTAACAGAGCTAATACTCAAGGCGGGTGCCTGCACAGAGACTGGAGAAGCAGCAGGGTCAGCCTGCAACATAGGTTGTATCGGGGTGGCCACAGTGGGAGATTCCAGGTGAGCCGTGCGGCTCAGAAACTTTTGTAATGCCATGGCGAACTGATCCATGCAGTGATCCAGTTCATCCAATCTGGAAAAAATATTACCAACAAGTGGATTGACTGCATCTTCTGAATTCATGCCCCTACCGTCAGAAACCATGAAATCAGACAGAGACAGAAGTACAGTTATATCACACTTGTATAATAATAAAAGTAAAAAGAACAAACGTAGTCAAAACATAGCCAAAGTACAGTAACCAGAACGGATAGTCAGCAAAGCCAAAAGTCAGGCATCAATATAGTGGATCAGCAAGCAGGATCTGGAGCCAGAAGGGATGTCAGCAAAGCCAGTCTTTAAACAGGAACGCAGGAGATAGTTTCTTGTGATGTGACCAAGGTGAAGGCAGAGCTCCTCTGGACTAGACAGCTTAAGTAAGGCAGTACTGATGAGCAGAATCGTCAACAGCTGAGTAACTGTGGAGAGAGATAGGAGCTGGCAATTAGCCGACAGCTGAGCGGTGAGCACAGAGAAGGAAGGGCTGAGCCCGGCCCTGACAGAAATCAATGGATCTCTATCAACCAGGATAACTACTCCTGGCAACTTGTGGCAAGTAAATTTGTGAGGAGCTCCCTGCCTAAGCTACAGAGTGCTACACTAGTATATAAATAAAAAATCCAGCACACATCTTGTTCGAGGAGCCTATGATGCTGGTCTCCTCCCCATGGTGGATTTTTAACATTCTCCAAACCATAAAAAATAACAGTTGACATATCACCTGAATGTTGATATTTAAAATGTTTGGATACATTGGACAAACCTTTGTCAAAAGGATAGGATGCACCATTATAATGCTCTCCTATTCTCGTTCTTAAAAATATTATGGTGCATCCCGCATACTGTAAATTGCATGAGGTGCAAGAGATCCAATGCCAGCAACTATAGGTCGTCCTTGGATGAGTATATTATTGTTGTGTAGCTTGGGCAGATGGTGAAAATTCTGAACCACTGGATTGTCAACCATGAGATATTCCATCTCTTTAGATGTTAAGACTCCCATATCCTGGCCTGTGTCCAGAAGATGGGATAACTGTTTTCTAAACTCCAAAGTGGGATTACTTTTCAGGGTGCGGTATGTAGTTATGTCACTAAATTGAAGGAAAGCTTCAATCTTATAATCCTCAGAGTTCAAGACAACAACCGTTGCCCCTTTATCAGCCTGTCTAATAACTGAATTAGCTTGCCGTTTTAGGGATTTGATTGCCGCTCTCTCTGTTTTTGTTAAATTGTCATTAGTATATTTAGAAATAGTCTCTACCTCAGTGGCACCTGGTGAAGTTTTAGGTTGGGGGGGCGCCAGACCCCGCCCTTCCTTTTTGACCCCTCACACTTGGTGAAAATGGGCGCAGTTTCAGTGAAATTGTGGGCATGGCTTAAATGGTGTGGCTCTAAGGGGGTGTGGTTAGCGTCTGAGATGAACGAGGGATGATGGGAGAGGGAGGGAGAGAGGGAGGGACAGCAGGCCCAGATCCTACACAACAATAGAAATATGTGTATTTTAGAAAGTTTAACAATCAGCAGATAAAGATTCTCCAAACACCTAGTGTTAGCACTTCAATCATCCCGGCACCATGGTTGTTATAGTGTCAGGATGATTATTTCTATTATTACATTGTAATATAAAATAATATCATTCAACTCTCCATAATGCAGAATCAGTGGGAGCCCTGAGTGTGTCACCTGCCATGTCGCCTGCCACCAGATGGCATCAGGTGTCCCCAGTGGAGTCTGTCCTTACATCAGGTGCCCCCAGCGGAGTCCGTCCTTACATCAGGTGCCCTCAGCGGAATCCGTCCTTACATCAGGTGCCCCCAGCGGAATCCGTCCTTACATCAGCTGCCCCCAGCAGAGTCCCTCCTTACATCAGGTGCCCCCAGCAGAGTCCCTCCTTACATTAGGAGCCCCCAGCGGAGTCCCTCCTTACGTCAGGTGCCCCAGCAGAATCCCTCTGTCAGGGCTGGCTTAGCCTCTCCTTCTCTGAGCTGGCCGCTCAGCTGTCGGTTAATTGCCAGCTCTCATCATTCTCCACAGTTCACCAGCTGTTGTGGATCTGCTCGTCAGTTCCGCCTACTTAAAGATCTCCAGCTCACTTCATTCCTGCCTTCGCCTTGGTCACATCACAAGAAACCATCTCCTGCTTTCCTATTTAAAGACTGGCTTTGCTGACATCCCTTCTGGCTCCTTATCCTGCTTGCTGTTCCTCTACTTGGATCCCTGACTTCTGGCCTGGCTGATTACCCGATCTGGTTACTGAACTCTGGCTATGCCTTGACTATGCTTACTCTATTTACCTTTTTATTTTTATTAATAAACAAGTGTGATTTTATTGTACTTCTGTCTCGGTCTGGTTCATGGTTTCTGACACCCTCCTTACATCAGGTGCCAACAGCAGAGTCCCTTCTTACATCAGGTGCCAACAGCAGAGTCCCTCCTTACATCAGGTGCCCCCAGCAGAGTCCCTCCTTACATCTGTGCCCCATCAGCGGAGTCACTCCTTACATCAGGTGCCCCTTGCAGAGTCCCTCCTTACACCAGGTGCCCCAGCAGAGCCCCTCCTTACATCTGTGCCCCCATCAGCGGAGTCCCTCCATACATCAGTGTCCCCAGCGGAGCCCCTCCTTACATTAGTGTCCCCAGCGGAGCCCCTCCTTACATCTGTTCCCCCATCAGCGGAGTTCCTCCTTACATCTGTGTCCCCAGCGGAGCCCCTCATTACATCTGTGTCCTCATCAGAGCCCCTCTGATAGCGTCAGAGTGGGGCAGGGTCACCCGTTTATGTAAATGGCAATGACACCCTCTGACACCAATGTGAAGCCATAGGGAAGTCTCCATGATGTCAGAGGGGGCGGGGTCACCGGGTGGCCCCGCCCTCAGTTATATAAGAACTGTCACAAGCACAGAAGCCTCCCACTGAGGTGGATCATCCGGGGGATGAAGCGGGGAAGAAGAAGCCGGAGGAAGATGGAGAAGACCAGAGGAAGAAGCAGAGAAAGATGGAGGAAGAAGCGGGGGAAGAAGAAGATGGAGGAAGAAGGAGAAAACCGAAGGAAGATCAGAAGAAGGTGGAGGAAAGAAGAAGACATTATTAATAAAGGAATTGTCAAAACCGGCTATTGTCTTTTTTACCATTGTGACACTTTTTTGTGAAATGGTAGGGGTACATCGTACCCCATTACCATTTCACACGGGGGGAGGCTGGGATCTGGGGGTCCCCTTGTTAAAGGGGGCATCCAGATACCGATAAGCCCCCCACCTGCATAACCCCAAAACCACCAGGCAAGGGTTGTGGGGATGAGGCCCTTGTGCCCATCAACATGGGGACAAGGTGCTTTGGGGGGCTACCCCAAAGCACCCTCCTCATATTGAGGACATGTGGCCTGGTATGGTTCAAGGGGGGGGCGCTCTCTCACCCCCCCTTTTCCTGTGACCTGCCAGGTTGCGTGCTCATATAAGGGTCTGGTATGGATTTTGAGGGGGACCCCTACACCTTTTTTTTTTAATTTTGGTGCAGAGTTCCCCTTAAAATCCATACCAGTCCTGAAAGGTCTGGTATGGATTTTGAGGAAGACCCCTACGCCATTTTTTTTTAAATTTGTTGCAGGGTTCCCCTTAATTTCCATATCAGACCCAAAGGGCCTGGTATGGATTTTAGGGGGACCCCCACGCAATTTTTTTTAAATTTTGGTTCGGGGTTCCCCTTAATATTCATACCAGACCCAAAGGGCCTGGTAATGGACTGGGGGAATCCCATGCTCTTTTTTCAATGATTTGCATCTATATTGCCGAGACCCGACAATTCATTACAACCGCGATCAGTTTTAAATGACAATTTTTCTTTTAGAAATGTAATTTTGCTGTGGTACTGTTCTAAACACGGGAAAAATGCGCCACTTTACAGGCATACTATAGACACCCCCAGGCAGGATATTTAAAGGAATATTTCATTTTTATTGTTTCACTTTAACCACTTCAGCCCCGGAAGGATTTACCCCCTTCCTGACCAGAGCACTTTTTACAATTTGGCACTGCGTCGCTTTAACTGCTAATTGCGCGGTCATGCAATGCTGTACCCAAACAAAATTTGCGTCCTTTTGTTCCCACAAATAGAGCTTTCTTTTGATGGTATTTGATCACCTCTGCAGTTTTTATTTTTTGCGCTATAAACGGAAAAAGACCGAAAATTTTGAAAAAAAATGATATTTTCTACTTTTTGTTATAAAAAAAATCCAATAAACTCAATTTTAGTCATACGTTTAGGCCAAAATGTATTCGGCCACATGTCTTTGGTAAAAAAAATGTCAATAAGCGTATATTTATTGGTTTGTGCAAAAGTTATAGCGTCTACAAACTAGGGTACATTTTCTGGAATTTACACAGCTTTTAGTTTATGACTGCCTATGTCATTTCTTGAGGTGCTAAAATGGTAGGGCAGTACAAAACCCCCCAAATGACCCCATTTTGGAAAGTAGACACCCCAAGGAAATTGCTGAGAGGCATGTTGAGCCCATTGAATATTCATTTTTTTTGTCCCAAGTGATTGAATAATGACAAAAAAAAATATTTTCAAAAAGTTGTCACTAAATGATATATTGCTCACACAGGCCATGGGCATATGTGGAATTGCACCCCAAAATACATTTAGCTGCTTCCCCTGAATATGGGGATACCACATGTGTGGGACTTTTTGGGAGCCTAGCTGCGTACGGGGCCCCGAAAATCAAGTATTGCCTTCAGGATTCCTAAGGGCGTAAATTTTTGATTTCACCCCTCACTACCTATCACAGTTTTGAAGGCCATAAAATGCCAAGATGGCACAAACCCCCCCAAATTACCCCATTTTGGAAAGTAGACACCCCAAGCTATTTGCTGAGAGGCATATTGAGTCCATGGAATATTTTATATTTTGACACAAGTTGCGGGAAAGTGACCAATTTTTATTTTTTTGCATAAGGTTGTCACTAAATGATATATTGCTCAAACATGCCATGGGCATATGTGGAATTACACCCCAAAATACATTCTGCTGCTTTTCCTGAGTACGGGGATAACACATGTGTGGGACTTTTTGGGAGCCTAGCTTCATACGGGGCCCCGAAAACCAATCACCGCCTTCAGGATTTCTAAGGGCGTAAATTTTTGATTCACTCCTCACCACCTATCACAGTTTCGAAGACCATAAAATGCCAAGATAGCACAACCCCCCCAAATGACCCCATTCTGGAAAATAGACGCCCCAAGCTATTTGCTGAGAGGCATGTTGAGTCCATGGAATATTTTATATTTTGACACAAGTTGCAGGAAAATTACAAACTTTTTTTTTGCACAAAGTTGTCACTAAATGATATATTGCTCACACAGGCCATGGGCATATGTGGAATTGCACTCCAAAATACATTCTGCTGATTCTCCTGAGTACAGGGATACCACATGTGTGGGACTTTTTGGGAGCCTAGCCGCGTACGGGGCCCCGAAAACCAAGCACCGCCTTTAGGATTTCTAAGGGCGTAAAGTTTTGATTTCACTCCTCACTACCTATCACAGTTTTGAAGGCCATAAAATGCCCAGATGGCACAAACCCCCCAAAATGACCCCATTTTGGAAAGTAGACACCCCAAGCTATTTGCTGAGAGGCATGTTGAGTCCATGGAATATTTTATATTTTGACACAAGTTGCGGGAAAGTGACCAATTTTTATTTTTTTGCACAAGGTTGTCACTAAATGATATATTGCTCAAACATGCCATGGGCATATGTGGAATTACACCCCAAAATACATTCTGCTGCTTTTCCTGAGTACGGGGATACCACATGTGTGGGACTTTTTGGGAGCCTAGCTTCATACGAGGCCCCGAAAACCAATCACTGTCTTCAGGATTTCTAAGAGCGTAAATTTTTGATTCACTCCTCACTACCTATCACAGTTTCGAAGGCCATAAAATGCCAAGATAGCCACCCCACCCCCCCCAAATTACCCCATTTTGGAAAGTGGACACCCCAAGCTATTTTCTGAGAGGCATGGTGAGTATTATGCAGCTCTCATTTGTTTTTGAAAATGAAGAAAGAAAAGAAATTTTTTTTTCTTTTTTCTATTTTCAAAACTTTGTGAAAAAAAGTGAGGTCTGCAAAATACTCACTATACCTCTCAGCAAATAGCTTGGGGTGTCTACTTTGCAAAATTGGGTCATTTGGGGGGGTTTTGTGCCACCTGGGCATTCCATGGCCTCCGAAACTGTGATAGGCAGTGAAGAGTGAAATCAAAAATTTACGCCCTTAGAAAGCCTGAAGGCGGTGCTTGGTTTTCAGGGTCCCGTACGTGGCTAGGCTCCCAAAAAGACTCACACATATGGTATCCCCGTACTCAGGAGAAGCAACAGAATGTATTTTGGGGTGTAATTTCACATATTCCCATGGCATGTTTAGATAGATAGATACAGTTAGATAGACTAGGCAGGACAGTCAGAGTCAGTTAGCTGCTCTTACAGTGTATTGTGTATATATATATGCATCCCAGGTGTTGTATATATATATATATATATATATATATATATATATATATATATATATACACACACTGTATTCAGTTTAGCTAGATCCATTCCTGTTATCTTCCTACTGACAGCACTGACAGGCAGGCTTGTCTTGTTACAGTATTTACAGCTACCTGAAGAAAATTGCTGGTGTTCTTTTGGTCTTATTAGTACCACAGTCAGGCAGCTAGACTATTTACAGTTAGTGTAGTGCGTCCTCCTCACAGTGTTCAGCTAAAGCTACAAGTTAGTTTAGTGTGACCTCTACACAGTGTTCAGCTAAAGCTACAAGTTAGTGTAGTGCGTCCTCCTCACAGTGTTCAGCTAAAGCTACAGGTTAGTTTAGTGTGACCTCTGCACAGTGTTCAGCTAAAACTACAAGTTAGTGTAGTGCAACCTTTGCACAGTGTTCAGCTAAAGCTACAAGGTATTTTAGTGTGACCTCTGCACAGTGTTCAGCTAAAGCTACAAGTTAGTGTAGTGCATGCTCTGAACAGTGTTCAGCTAAAACTAGTGTAGTGCGACCTCTGCACAATGTTCAGCTAAAGCTACAAGTTAGTGTAGTGCATCCTCTGAACAGTGTTCATCTAAAGCTACAAGTTAGTGGAGTGTGTCCTCCTCACAGTGTTCAGCTAAAGCTACAAGTTAGCGTAGTGCGTCCTCCTCACAGTGTTCAGCTAAAGCTACAGGTTAGTTTAGTGTGACCTCTGCACAGTGTTCAGCTAAAGCTACAAGTTAGTGTAGTGCATCCTCTGAAAAGTGTTCATCTAAAGCTATAAGTTAGTGTAGTGCGTCCTCCTCACAGTGTTCAGCTAAAGCTACAAGTTAGTGTAGTGCGTGCTCTGAACAGTGTTCAGCTAAAACTACAAGTTAGTGTAGTGCGACCTCTGCACAGTGTTCAGCTAAAGCTACAAGTTAGTGTAGTGCGTCCTCTGAACAGTGTTCATCTAAAGCTACAAGTTAGTGTAGTGCATCCTCTGAACAGTGTTCAGCTAAAGCTACAGGTTAGTTTAGTGTGACCTCTGCACAGTGTTCAGCTAAAGCCACATGTTAGTGTAGTGCGTCCTCCTCACAGTGTTCAGCTAAAACTACAAGTTAGTGTAGTGCGACCTCTGCACAGTGTTCAGCTAAAGCTACAAGTTAGTGTAGTGCGACCTTTGCACAGTGTTCAGCTAAAGCTACCTGTAGAAGGTGGGTGGTGTTTTCCTGATCCTATCACTACCTCAGGCAGCTAAAGTATTTACACATTAGTGTAGTGCGACCTCTGCAGAGTGTTCAGCTAAAGCTACCTGTAGAAGGTTGGTGGTGTTTTCCTGATCCTATCACTACCGCAGGCAGCTAAAGTATTTACACGTTAGTGTAGTGCGACCTCTGCACTGTTCAGCTAAAGCTACCTGTAGAAGGTTGGTGGTGATTTCCTGATGCTATCACTACCGCAGGCAGCTAAATTATTTACACGTTAGTGTAGTGCGACCTGTGCACTGTTCAGCTAAACCTACCTGTAGAAGGTTGGTGGTGTTTTCCTGATCCTATCACTACCGCAGGCAGCTAAATTATTTACACATTAGTGTAGTGCGACCTCTGCACTGTTCAGCTAAACCTACCTGTAGAAGGTTGGTGGTGTTTTCCTGATCCTATCACTACCGCAGGCAGCTAAATTATTTACACGTCAGTGTAGTGCGACCTCTGCACAGTGTTCAGCTAAAGCTACATGTAGAAGGTTGGTGGTGTTCTCATACTGTAGGCAGGCAGTTGATTTTGCTAGCTGCAGTATCAGTATATATATATATATATATATATATATATATATATATCCTAGCTTAGTGCAGCTACAGGCCATTAGTATGTCTGGAAGGCCAACAAGGAGAGGCAGACAGTCACAAGCCAATAAAAGAGAGCAAGCAGGCTTTGTGTCTAGAGGCATCGGTGCTGGTCATGGAGATGGTGCATCCTCATAAGCACGTGGCCATGGGACACGCTTAGCCTTTTTTCGGTAGCTAGCCATGTTAAGCCGCAACATGCGGAAGACTTGGTCGAGTGGATGACCAAGCCGTCCTCATCCTCCTCATCCTCCCTCACCCATGCTCAGGGTACTTTGTCTGGCAAAGCAGCTGCCAACGCGGCCTCTTCCCTCAGCTCAATGGCATCAGTGACTCCTTCCCTAGCCCCACCATGTCCTCCTGAGGAGTCCCTCGAACTGTTTGACCACAGTGTTGGGTACATGCTCCAGGAGGATGCCCAGCGTTTAGAAGGCTCTGATGATGATATTGAGCTAGATGAAGGCAGTAACGTGAGCACAGATAGAGGGGGTGCCCAAGAAGGACAGCAATCTGGCAGTCTTGCTCCCCCTGCTGCAGCATACTGCCAGGTTTGTTCCAGTGATGAGGAGGGAGGGGATGATGAGGTCACTGACTCAACGTGGGTGCCTGATAGGAGAGAGGAGGAGGAGGAGGAGGCACATAACCGTTCAGACAATTTTTTAGTCCGCAGCCCCAAGGTATGATCGGTTCCAGCAACCATCGCCAGCGTCTGTTTTACATGGTGCAGGAATACCTAGAGGCAAGATCTGACTTGGACACCTTTCCCACCGAAAATCCTCTGGGTTACTGGGTCTTGAGGATGGATCACTGGCCAGAGCTTGCACAGTATGCAATTGAGCTACTGGCCTGTCCTGCATCCAGCATTCTTTTGGAACGCACATTCAGTGCTGCTGGAGGCTTTGTAACCGATCACAGGGTGCGTCTGTCCACCGACTCGGTCGATCGACTGACCTTCATAAAAATGAATCAGTCTTGGATCACCACCATCTACCAAGCACCTGATGCTGATGTAACCGAATAATTTTTTTTGAAATGTCAGATCCCTTCAAAGACTGCCTATGCCGATGCTGAGTGACTATCCTGTTATGCTGAGTAATTATCCTCTTCCTCCTCAATGATCATGCTGATAGCTTGTAAGAACATTTTTGGTTCTGGGCGCCGCCACCAGTTCCTAAGGTCCAATTTTTAGGCCCCTGTTTAACAAGGGCATGTAATTACAATATTTGATGCAATTCTTTGCAGCAGGGCTAGTTCCTGCGCTCCAACTAGAGTATCTGTGAGGGGTTGCAGTGTTGTGGCACCAGCACCAGTGACAAAGGCCCAATTTTTCAGCCCCTGTTTAACAGGGGCGTATAATTACAATTTTTGATGCAATACTTTGCAGCAGGGCTCGTTCCTGCGTTCCAACTAGAGTATCTGTGAGGGGTTGCAGTGTTGTGGCACCAGAACCAGTGCCTAAGGCCCAATTTTTCAGCCCCTGTTTAACAGGGGCATGTAATTACAATTTTTGAAGCAATACTTTGCAGCAGGGCTCATTCCTGTGTTCCAGCTAGAGTATCTGTGAGGGGTTGCAGTGTTGTGGCACCAGCACCAGTGCCTAAGGCCCAATTTTTCAGCCCCTGTTTAACAGGGGCGTGTAATTACAATTTTTGACGCAATACTTTGCAGCAGGGCTCGTTCCTGCGTTCCAACTAGAGTATCTGTGAGGGGTTGCAGTGTTGTGGCACCAGCACCAGTGACTAAGGCCCAATTTTTCAGCCCCTGTTCAACAGGGACATGTAATTAGAATTCTTGATCTAATATTTCACAGTAGGGCCCATTTCTGCTCCCACCAAGATTAACTGTGAGGACTTACAGTATTGTGGCACCAACACCACCACCACCAAAGGCCCAATTTTTCTAGCCCTGTTCAACAGGAGCATGTAATTACAATTCTTGATCTAATATTTCACAGCAGGGCCCGTTCCAGCGCCCACTTATAGTAACTGTGAGGACTTACAGTGTTGTGGCACCAGCACCACCACCACCATCACCAAAGGCCCGATTTCTCTGGCCCTGTTCAACAGGGGCATGTAATTACAATTCTTGATCTAATATTTCACAGCAGGGCCCTGTGAGGGCTTACAGTGTTGAGGCCACAACAACACCTAAGGTCCAAATTTCTGCTGAGTATATAGGGCAGGCCCCTACTTTCAAACATGCAACTTACAAACTACTCCTACTTGCAAATGGAAGGAGACAACAGGAAGTGAGATGAAATCTACCCCATAGGAAGGGAAATTCTCTCCTGTAAGAGTTAATATGGGAAAAACTTTTCTCCTTTCCACTGATGCTTTATCACCAATCCTTGTTTCACTAAAAAACCCAAATTTTCAAAAAACATTTGTCATTGGGACAAAAAGTGAGGTGAAATCTTCTGAAGAGGAGCACAGACAGCAAAACAAATGTCACAGGGGTGATAACCCTTCCCTATGTTTTCCAAAAAGCTTAAAAACAGATTTTTTGGCTGAAGCTACACTTTAAAAATGTACCAGTTCAAAATTACAAACAGATTCTACTTAACAACAAACCTACAGTCCCTGTCTTGTTTGCACCGCCTGTATACTGCTGTTCAGAGTATAAAGGGCCTGGGGGCCCTACGCCTTTCCTTTTTTTAATTTGGGTGCGGGGTTCCCCTTAATATCCATACAGGACCCAAAGGGCCTGGTAATGGACTAAAGGGTACCCATACTGTTTGTCTCACTGATTTTTATCCATATTGCCAGGACCCGACATTACATTAAAGCCGCAAGCAGTTTTGAATGACTTTTTTTCCTTTAAAAATGTCATTTTGTGCAGGGACTGTTCTAAGCACGGGAAACACGCACCACTTTACAGGCATACTATAGACACCCCCCAGGTACGATATTTAAAGGAATATTTCACTTTTTTTTTTACTTTAAGCATCATTAAAATCACTGCTCCCGAAAAAACGGACATTTTTAAAAGGTTTTTTTGCATTGATACATGTCCCCTGGGGCAGGACCCGGGTCCCCAAACCCTTTTTAGGACAATACCATGCAAATTAGCCTTTAAAATTATCACTTTTGATTTTGAACGTTCGAATCCCATAGACGTCCTAACGTTTGTGCGAATTTTCGGTACGTTCGCAGGTTCTGGTGCAAACTGAACCGGGGGGGGGGGTGTTCAGCTCATCCCTAATGGTTAACAATAAAACAAAGTAACATTAGAGTATAACAGTAAGACTTACCATACCTGCAAAACAAATACAAAAAAAACCATAGTAAAAAATAAAACATTTAAACGCAACCTGTGCCTAAAATATATATATATGCCGAAGCATGGGGGCATACTCCCGCAAAAGGTAGGAGCAAATGTCTCCTCCACCCACTGCTGCCCCCACGCTTCGGCATATATGCTGAAGTATGTAACTGTGGTGGTGAAATCACCTCCGACAGCACTGGAGTCACGGCTTTATGTATCGTGGGAGCAAACGCTGTTGCTGTCAAGATAAATAAATTCGCTCTGCAGCTGAATGGCGTACCTGAAAACAAAAAAATGGTTACCAATAAAACACAGTAAACAGTAAAGTATCAAAAAATTGCATACCTATAAAGCAAACATGATAAAAACATAACAACAATAAAACATTGCAGAATAGAATACAGTAAAAAAGAGCAGAACAATAGAGAAAGAGTAGAGAGAGAACAATAAAACGACAACTATTTTTGTTTTTTTTATTTTTTATTTTTTTTTGTGTTTTTTTTTTTTTTTTTTTTGGGTTTTTTTTACACTTTTTTTGTAACTTTAACTTTTGTAACTGGTATGCGATGGCATCTTGGGAGACCCTGTGAAAGTGTGTCCTAGTCTGTGCAGTGCTGTACCCTACACTAATACTCAACTAGTGTATGGTAGCGTTCAAAACATTCACCAATGCAAAGACCAGGATTGTCAGGACAGGAGGGACAATAATACAGAGTGTCACGCCTAAATCCGCACTTGCTGCAGACACGACATCTTTTTTGGGGGGCTGGTTGGGTAGGGGTTCTCGGGAGGACATACGAAAAATGCCTCTCATGCAGCCGGTTTACTGCATTTGGTTGGGAAAGGTGAGGTGGAGCACCGTCTGGAAACAGAAGGGCTCTGACGATCTCTTCCTGGAATTTAAGGAAGGATCCAGTCCATCCTGAAGCTCTGTATAGCACATAAGCGTTCAGCAAAGCCAATTGAAATAAATAAACAGACACTTTTTTGTACCAGCGTCTGGCCTTACGGGCAACTAGGTACGGCGCCAACAACTGGTCATTGAGGTCCTCCCCTCCCATATTTTTGTTATATTCGTGGACACAGAGGGGTTTCTCCACAACACCAGTCGCCATAGTAATTTGGACCATCGTGTCTGCATGAAGGGAGGTAAGAACGAAAACATTCTTATTATCCCTCCACTTCATAGCGAGCAAATTATTACACTGCAAGCAGGCTCTCTCCCCCAGCCTAAGACGGGAATCTACAAGCTGCTGGGGAAAGCCCCGGCAATTAGGTCACATGGTGCCACGTGCTCCAATCTGATAAACAAAAAGGTGACTAAAAAGTGGCACGCTCGTGTAATAATTGTCCACGTACAAGTGGTACCCCTTTCCGAATAAGGGTGACACCAAGTCCCACACAATCTTGCCAGCACTTCCTATGTAGTCAGGGCAGTTTGTCGGCTCTATGTGACTATCTTTGCCCTCATAAACCATAAAACTACATGTATAGCTTATGGCCCTGTCACAGAGCTTATACATCTTGACCCCGTATCTGGAACGCTTGCTGGGAAGGTACTGTTTGAATGACAAGTGGCCAGAAAACTTAATCAGGGACTCATCAATGCAGACAACTTGATGGGGAGTAAACAAGTCTGCAAAACTTTGGTTGAAGTGGTTTACGAGGGGCCGAATTTTGTAGAGCTGATCGTATTCAGGGTCTCCACGAGGACGACAGAGTTCATTGTTGTTGAAGTGCATGAACCACAAAATCTGCTCGTATCGTGCCCTGGCCATGGAGGCAGAGAACACGGGCATATGGTAAATTGGGTCAGTGGACCAATACGACCGCAACTCACTCTTTTTATTTATGCCCATGTTGAGGGAAAGGCCCAGAAAGATCTTAAATATGTGTTGACAAGCGTACAAATGGCTTTGGTCCACAATAGATCTGTAGAGATCTTCGGTGAAAAACAGCAAATAAAAATCAAGTGACGTATAATCAACTGTTTCCACCTGAATGCCGGGTTGGCCAGTGAATGGGGGAAGTATGGGTGCTGCAGAAGTGGTGGGTTCCCAATTCGGATTGGCGAATGCAGCAGGAAGGGCGCTATGGGCATGACGGGCCTGTGTTTGTCTTCTTGGTGGCAGCGGGACACAACTTGTGCTTGCCACCTCGCCAGCTTGAACTGCACTTATGGGACTTGCCACGTCATCAAGTGTTACTGCAGTGCTGGATATACGACCAGGGTGTACTAGGCCGCTGGTGCTTGCCAGTTCACCAGAAGGAATAGCGGCGCTAGTACTTCTCTGCTCCATACGAGGGACCTGTGGTTCTTGCACTTCAAGGACAGAAGAAGAAGATTGGGGTCTGGTACGCCTGACCTTGGCAGGGACCACAACTCCGTCATCAGAGCTATCTGTCATGGAGCCGCTGTCGTCTACAGGATCGTATTCTGAGCCTGAATCTATCAGATGAGTGACTTCCTCTTCACTATCTGTCATGCTCAGAAATGTGTAGGCCTCTTCACTAGTGTACCTTCGATTTGCCATTTTGGGCTCTAAATTTAGTGGTACACTAGTGAGACCCACAGGCAAAAAAGCTCCTGACTGTCAGCGACTGTATCAAAATGCTACCAAAAAACTGTTAGCGATCACAGGGATCAGGCCTGACTCTGCGAACGCTGCAGTTATGTGTGCTTAGTGTTTTGTAAGTGTCAGTGATCGATCGATACTGCACTTGGGTGGGCTGGGCTGGGCCGAGGGGCAAAACGCAGGTGCTAGCAGGTATCTGGGTTGATCCCGCTAATACTGCATTTTTGGGAACCCTAAGCTGCTGGGGATGCTAGTATAGATCTGATCGGATCAGATATCGATCCGTTCAGATACTATACCACTAAGGGAGGTGTATGCTGCGTGCATGGGTGTTAGCAGTACTGGCACTAACCTAATGCTGCCTGGGGCGACGCAGACCTTATTTGACCCTAAAAACTTAACTTATATCACCGCCGGGCGATTAGGGGGTTAAACCTTTATAAGGTAATAAACGGCGGGTGCCCTGAAACTATAATAAACTATAAAAAACAAACTAACTAACCAGCGTCACCCGTTACAGTTATACAGTGATCACTGGTGAAAGGGTTAACTAGGGGGCAATTAGGGGGTTAAAACCTTTATTAGGTAGTATATGGGGGTCCCTGTCGCTATAAAACGCTGACGGCGAACCTATATACTTACCTCCCTAGCGTCACCTATGTCACTAATACAGCGATCCGAAAAACGATCGCTTAGTGACACTGGCGACGGGGGGGTGATCAAGGGGTTAAAACTTTATTAGGGGGTTTAGAGGGGTACCCTAGACCTAAAGGGGGGTACCCTAGACCTAAAGGGGGATAACCCTAACTGCCCTACCACTTATAACTGCCACAAACTGACAACAATGCAAAAAAAAAATGCTATTTGTGTCACTGTGGCAGGGGGTACGGGGGGGTGATTGAGGGGTGATTTGGGGGTGAAAAGTGTGCCTAGTGTGTTCTACTGAAAGTGTAGTGTTGGTACAACTCACATTGATGTCTTCTCTCCTCGGCGCCGGAATGAAAAGACCGGCTCGAGGAGAGATGACATCACTTCCTCTGCTGCTGTTTACATTACAGCAGCAGAGAAAGATTTTCATTCGTGGGGAGCGATCGCGAGGGGGTGGCCACGAATGAGTGGCCTCCCCCTCAGCCTGTATCACTTCCCCAACGAAGCCGACCGCCTCGGGCACCGGGGGGGCACGATGCGCCCCCAGCCCGCGGGAGGCAGATCACGTACCAGGTACGTGATTTTGCCTGCCACTGCCATTCTGCCGCAGTATATCTGCATTAGGCGGTCGGCAACTGGTTAAGCATTAAAAAAATCACTGCTCCCGAAAAAACGGCTGTTTTAAAAAAAAACTGTTTGCATTGATACATGTCCCCTGGGGCAGGACCCAGGTCCCCAAACACTTTTCAAGACAATAACTTGCATATAGGCCTTTAAAATGAGCACTTTGATTATTCATGTTAATGTCCCATATACTTTAACGGTGTTCGTGTGTTCTGCTGAATTTTTTGCCTGTTCGGTATGTTCTGGTGTGAACGGATGCGGGGGATGTTCGGCCCATCCCTACTCAAAATCATTAAGAAAATCAGTTAGTTCCGTATTGAGCTTTGTATATATTTCCGTGGCTTGATGCACAGTCAGAGACTCATGGGTGGACTCAATTTCTTCATTAACCACTTCAGCCTCGGAAGATTTTACCCCCTTAATGACCAGAGCATTTTTTTGTGATATGGCACTGCATCACTTTAACTGATAATTGCGCGGGGTGCGACGCTGTACCCAAACAAAATTGATGTTCTTTTTTTCCCATAAATAGAGCTTTCTTTTGGTGGTATTTGATCACCTTTGTCGTTTTTATTTTTTGTGCTATAAACAAAAAAGGCCGACAATTTTGAAAAAAAAGCAATGTTTTTTACTTTTTTGCTATAATAAATATTCCCAAAAAATATATAAAAAAAAACACATTTCCTCCTCAGTTTAGGCCAATATGTATTCTTCTACATATTTTTGGTAAAAAAAAGTGTATATTGATTGGTTTGGGCAAAAGTTGTAGCGTCTACAAAGTAGCGGATATATTTATGGCATTTTTATTATTATTTTTTTTTATTAGTAATGGTGGTGATCTGTTTTTTTTATTGGGACTGTAACATTGCGGTGGACAGATCGGAGACTTTTGACACTTTTTTGAGACCATTGACATTTATACAGCGATCAGAGCTAAAAATAGCCACTGATTACTGTATAAATGTCACTGGCAGGGAAGGGGTTAAACACTAGGGGGCAATCAAGGGGTTAAGTGTGTTCCCTCAGCGTGTTCTAACTGTAGGGGGGATGGGCTACCACTGACATGACAGAGATTACTGTTCCCGATGACAGGGAACAGAAGTTCTCTGTCATGTTACTAGACAGAACAGCAAAATGCCTTGTTTACATTTTCCCATTCTGCCTCTCCTTGCTGTGATCGCAGGCCGCTGGCAGACATCGCTATCCTGCTTTAGGGAACTGATGTACTGGTATGTCAGTTTGTGCAGGAGTGCCATTCTGCCAACGTATATCAGCGTGAGCAGGTCGGCAAGTGGTTAATAGAGATAAGTGATTTCTCCTCTTCTGAGATAATTAACTGCATCAATTTTAAGGGATTAGGGATGGGCCGAATGGACCCTTGTTTGGTTCGAACCAGAACTTCCGAACACCGCAAACGTTCGGACCCAAATGCCAAACCCCATTAAAGTCAATGGGACCTGAATGTTAAATATCAAAAGTGCCCATTTTGAAGGCTTAAATGCAAGTAATTAGGCATACAATTGTTATAGGGGTCCTGGTCCTGCCCTGGGGGACATGGATCAATAAAAAAAAGTTTGTGAAAAACTTCATTTTTAAATGCGCAGTTATTTTTTGATTTTTAAAGTGAAAGCCTAAAAATAAAAAATTCCTTCCAATATAGTGCCAGTGGGGTCCCCTTAGTCTAACTGTAAAGTGGCAGATCTGTACCATGTCTAGAATCTGCTGCAGCAATAACTGAATTTATAAAGCCAAAAAAATGACATTTTTCCTGTAAGCTGCCTTTATTTTGCTCAGCAACAGCCGGGGAGCCAGTGTGTGTGATGAGGCCCCATTGTAGTGCACTGGGAACAAGTTTAGAAATTTTTTGGATACATTCTGGTGTCACTTTGACTTTGGATAGAAGTAACGGGTGAGTTAAAATTGGTCTTTGGGTGTCGGTGGTGCCTTCCCACCATAGCCCTATGGAGATAATCTTGATGAAAGCAAGAATGTGGGTGGCAGGGACTGTTTTTTTTTCTGCTGCAGAAGAGGCGGCAAAGAAATTTGCTGACTACAGTGTACAGCTGGTGGTGTGCTGCTGGTAGATGAGCTGCTAGGACCTTGGACACCCTGTGCTATACCATCATCCCTGTCAGAGGAGGCTGCTGAAAGGTAATGACTCGGTATCTCAGGAGTAGATTGAAGTAGGTAAGGAGGAGGAGGGACAGATTTGTGCCCCTTTTGTGTGGCTTTTAGGTGCTCTTGTCAACGGACTGAGTTATTGGACGTTAAATGCCTTGTTAGGCATGTGGTACCCAAATGGTTGTTGTTTCTGCCACGTTTGATGTGCCTGTGACACAGTTTGCAGATAGCAACAGTGCAATCTCCTGCAGATGTGCTGAAAAAGGCCCAGACAGCTGAGCTGTGGGGAGTGGGCCGGGAGATAACAGCTGCAGAATGTGATGGAATAGGGTGGCTTCTCTCTACTCTTTCTTGATGCCGACCTCCTTAGGGTTGTGCCGCCTCACCTTCAGTTTCCTCCTCTGATCTGGCACCCAAGTCGCATCAGTGACCTCATCATCATCATCATCTCTATCTCCTCCATCTTCATCATTACCACTGGAGACAATTTGGCAATACGCTGCAGCTTGGGGAACATGAATGCCAATTTGTCTACCAGTGTTCCTCCCTTTCTCTAGGCTCATGTTCCTGTCATCCTCAACCAGCATCTGAATCCAGTAATGGCTGGGCATCATCAAGGAGCAAGTGGCTGACGCTGTGGTCAAATAACTCAGCTGACTCCTCAATGGATGATGTAAGGGCTATGGCAGGAACAGATGTGGACAAGGAGGCAGGTTTATCCACTCTGGCAACTGCACTGGACTGCACACTTGTCTCTGCTTGTGTGACAGAGGATGAGGAAGATGAGGAAGGTTTAGTAAGCCAGTCCACCACCTCCTCTGCATGCTGTGGCTGGATAGCATAGGCAAACTCACTAAACAGAGGAAATGATGCCCTGCCTGAGGACTGACCACCACGTCCACCTTTGCCTTTGGACACATTTGTTGCTAGCCCCCTTACAGTGCCAAGGGAACATCTGCCTCTCCTTGTTGTTCTCCCAGACATTATTGGAAGGGAGGGGGCGGTGCTTATAAGCAAATGTAAAGGATAAGTTGAAATCTGTACGTAGATGCACTTTAATCAGTGTAAAGAGGTGTTTAGTGCCCTTTAATTTAAGTACTCACACTACACAGACACACTCCATGGATACAATATAATATACTGCAATATAATGCGCCAAAAATACAGTGATGCACAGAAGTGAAAGCTGGCAGTAACACACACAGAAGTGAATGGCGTTAAACTGGCAGTAACGCACAAAACTATATGGCGTTAAATTTGTAGTAACGCACACTGAACTATATGGCGTTAAACTGGCAGTATTGCACTTGAAACAATATGGCGTTAAACTGGCAGTAACGCACGCAAAACAATATGATGTTAAACAGGCAGTAACGCACGCAAAACTATATGGCGTTAAACTGGCAGTAACGCACACAAAACGATATGGTGTTAGACTGGCAGTAACGCATGAAAAACGATATGGCGTTAAATAGGCAGTAACGCACGCAAAACTATATGATGTTAAACTGGCAGTAACGCACACAGAACTATATGACGTTAAACTGGCAGTAACGCATGCAAAACTATATGGCATTAAACAGGCAGTAATGCACGCAAAACGATATGGCGTTAAACTGGCAGTAACGCACGCAAAACGATATGGTGTTAAACTGGCAGTAACGCACGCAAAACTATATGGCATTAAACAGGCAGTAACACACGCAAAACTATATGCGGTTAAACTGGCAGTAACGCATGCAAAACTATATAGCGTTAAACTGGCAGTAACGCACACAAAACTATATGGCGTCAAACTGGCAGTAATGCACGCAATACAATATGGCGTTAAACTGGCAGTAACGCAATCAAATAGACGGTGTTCAACCGTCACTACACTGAAGCTATCTGAGCTGTCCCTACTCTAGCTGCACACTATGAAAAGCTGAATGATGGTCCTCCTCACTACACTCACACTATCCCTAGACTGACACTAAACTAATATTCTACACTGACAATTGAAGCAAAATAGCACAGTATAGCACACTAACTAATACCACTGAACAGAGCCCTGTTCTATCTCTCTCCACACTAAAATCACACTGAAAATGACTGCCATTGAAAGAATACTTTTATACTGTGCGGTGGGAATGAGCCATGATTGGATAAAGTCATGATGACAGTGTCCAATCATGACTCTGACAGTGCTCTGTGCCCTGATTGGCTGAAGCTTTCACTGCTTCAGCCAATCAGGGCTTGCAATGCACTGTTCAACGCCACAATGCATTGTGGTCGGTTTTGGGGGGGGGCGAACAAACGGTTGAACGTCCCATTTGTTCGGCTGTTTTACCGAACATCCGAACAACAAAAGTTCATCCCGAACTTATGCTCGGGCCAAACTGTTTGCCCATTCCTACTAGGGAACATTTGCTGAGAACACCATTCCACCATAAAATCCTCAGAGTAAGATGTTGATGGACACTTCTTTATTCTTAAGCCCCTGGGGATCATGGACTTCCAAATGTAATGCTTAAGACCCTCCACATCCCACCATAACTTTGTTTCTTTAGTTAAAGCTGTTCTTAATTGTTTAAAAAGATTATTGCATGTAAAATCATCAGTTATAGGGACCAGATCCTTGGTGTAAACATGTGATATCTTCGTGCGACAATCCATTTTTGTTGTTTATAGCATGAATGTATAGAATCATTTACTATACTTACTATACTTGGTTAAAGTTAGTCTGGATTACTGCAGTAAAATAGACAGATGATGGGTGTCGTGACTGACCTGTATAAAAACTGCTATCATGGAGCGTGGTGTGGTGAAGGTAGTAGCATGTAGCAATTCAGGATAAACACCGCCCTGAACTATGATGCCCGGATTAGTAGGTAACACCGACACACCCAAATCCAGGTGCTCTGGAGATCAGGATGTCCTTCCTACATCCAAAGTGGTAAGAACTGGATAAAACTGAAGAGCAGAGCCGGCACCACTGGATAATTCATCTGTACTCTTTAATGAATATTACCAAGTATAAAAAAACAAGCAAACACAAGCCTTGTTCAGGGTTCAATCAAAAAATGACAAACTAAACATATATATGTAGAAAAGACGAGCCAAAGCACCTCCCCCAATCAATCAACCCATTAGCTGATGTCATAAAGCTCATGCTCAAATGAAAAAAAAAATTAAAAAGAAAATAGTAATAAGCTATAAATAAATACATGTAAAGTAAATACACAAACTAAAAATCATCATAAATAAGTAATATAAATAATAAGTTGTATGGTTGTATAGGAGGTATAGCTCATGTTATAACATATAAATGCATATTTAAACAAAGAAAAATGTGTTGAACAAAAGAAGACAAAAAATGGATTTGTAACGAAAGAAAAAAGGCCTAAGAAAAAGGTCTACATTATTTCGTAGATTCATACCATTGGGCATCCTAGTATTTGAATTAAAAATTCACCACACTTCTCGTTCGAGGAGCCTGCGATTCTGATCTCCTCCCCGTGGTGGGTTTTTAACTTTCTCCAAACCATACAAAATAAAAGTTGACATATCACCTGAATGTTGGTATTTAAAACGTTTGGATACATTGAACAAACCTTTGTCAGAAGGATAGGATGCACCATGATAATGCTCTCCTATTCTAGTTCTTAAAAATCTTGTGGTGCATCCCACATACTGTAAATTGCATGAGTTGCATTCTACTGTATATACTACATATAGAGGAGGCCTGTGAGTGTGGCTGGGCGCCGTACTCCATCTTTAAGCCCACGGCCTTGACCTTGCTCATGAAAAACTGTCCTAGATGGTCCTGGCGTACTGTCCCTGCTAACATAGGGGAGACCAGGGGATTCTCCCCTGGGTCTGGCTGCTGTCGGTGCTGCACTAGAGGGGTGTTTGCAGTGGCAGAAGGCTTTGGTCGTTTGTGGCGGGACAAAGCTCCCGAAACAAGCGGCCATATTGGGAGCCACCACGCATGCGCATCCAAGGTATGCTATCTTTATGCAATGAGGAATGGGGACAATTAGAGGAGTAAGTAGAGCTTAATGGACCTAACAATCATTTTTTCACCACTCTCTGACCTTTCCTCAAACACGCAATAACTAGTTCTTCCTTTGAGGTACCCACATCTATACTTTTGCACTCTTACACCATAAATATCAATGCTGTAATATTTCCCATTAGATTTGGCTGCTAAAGCCCTCCACTCAACTTAATGATGGTTTTGTCTCAGATGATCATGGTGCAGTTATACACTTACAAGAGGCTGTCATTGTAAAGAACTTCAAGGTGCCAGATACTGTCATGTTATGCCCTGTACACACTTTTCAGCAACAAGGTCTGACAGTCTTTCTGATGGACTTTCGACGGACTTTTGACAGACTTCCGACGGACTTTTGAACGAACGGACTTGCCTACACACGATCACACCAAAGTCCGGCGGATTCATATGTGATAACGTACGGCCGGACTAAAATAAGGAAGTTGATAGCCAGTAGCCAATAGCTGCCCCAGCGTCGGTTTTGGTCCGTCGGACTAGCATACAGACGAGCAGATTTTTCGACCGGACTCGAGTCCCTCGGACAAATTTGAAACATGCTCCAAATCTAAAGTCCGTCAGATTTTCGACCGAAAAAGTCCACTGCAGGTCCGATGGAGCCCACACACGATCGGATTGTCTGCCAGATACGGTCCATCGGACCAGTCCGGTCGAAAATTCTGCTCGTGTGTACGCGGCATAAGGCTGCATTCACACCTGAGTGTTTTGGAGCTTGAAGCTCCAAAACCCTGGAGGGGGGGAAATCAATTATTCTCTATGGAGATGGTTCACATCTCCACTCCATGTCACCTGAAGCCAAACGCCTGAAGATCAAAAAGTTCTGGAGCTTTTTTTGTAGTGTTTTTGGCGCGTTTTTATCCTCAAAGAAATTTTTTGCATGCATTTGCACGTTTTTGTGCGATTTTGCTGCTCAAATGAAAAAAAAAATTAAAAAGAAAATAGTAATAAGCTATAAATAAATACATGTAAAGTAAATACACAAACTAAAAATCATCATAAATAAGTAATATAAATAATAATATGTAATACATTAATAAATAATTATTAACCTCTAACCTTTAAAAATATGAAATACATTATTATTATTATTATTATTATTATTATTATTATTATTATTATTATTATTAATAATAATAATAATAATAATAATAATAATAAAAATAAACACCAAAACTTGAACAAAAAAATACATTATTAATAATAATAATAATAATAATAATAATAATTTATTTTGTGTTAGGGTTAGGGTGTTTAGTTATTTATTATTTTATTTTTTAAGGGGTAAGGGTTAAATGTAAAGGTTAATTATTTATTTATTGTTACTTAGTATTAATTTATTGAATTTATTTATTAATTATGATTTTTATTTATTTGTGTATTTATTTTACAATTAATTATTAAATTGTTATTATTCGTATAATAATAAATAAAATAAAATAAAAAAAGAAATAAAATAATAATAAATAATCTTAACCCCAACTCCTAAACCTAACCCTAACCTAAACTGAACTCGAACCCCTTACGCTGACAAAAAAAAAATATAATAAATGAATAATAATAATAAAAGAAGAAATAAAAGCTAATAGAAAAGTTAAAAAGGCTGAAATACCTAGCAACAAATAATGCAACAGATAATAGTTTTCTCTATTGGCTAATAAAAAAACAGCAAAGCCCAAAACACTGCATACAAATGCACAAGTCGTGCATAAAAATTAGCCAAAATTGTGCATAAAAACGACCGGAAAAGCGCTCAAAGATGCTACGCTTAGGTGTGAATGCAGCCTTAGAGATTAGCTGTGTACTTACAAGAGGCTTTCAAGTTACAGGGATCTCTCCTTCTACCAGCTAACAATACCCTATTACTAATGCATAATTGATTTTAAACTTTGTACTATGGGCAGTGGAAAGACCTAAAAGCAAAGGTTTGTACTGCCCCCAGTGTTGCACCTGTTCACACTTCAAATAGGATTAAATGGGATACAAAAGTATGAATGATCTCTATTAATTTGCAAAAGACAGAAAATTAATATAAGCGGTGCTACTACTAGTGATATAACATAACCCAGTGTTCAAAGTGTACAGCCGGTGTGCTGTGATAGTGTAAATGACACTTGTATATATCACTCCAACCTGTAAAAAAAACATCAAAAAAGTCCAAAGTTCAGTGATATAACACAACCCAGTGTTCAAAGTGTGAAACCAGTGTACTGAAATAGTATAAATGACACTTGTGTATATCACTCCAAACTATAAGATCGATCAAAAATCCCTCATATGTAAAATAAAATATAGAAATACATCTGTAGAAATGTCCATAGAAGAAAGCACCGTGAAAAAGTGTGCAAATTGCTGAAAATGTCCACCAAATCAAACGTGCCAGTGATTCCTCTCCCTCTGAATTCAACACTCACCGAATGAATATGCCTCACACTCTCATGTTTTGGCAAAAATGCATGAAACACTGTACATTCAAGGTAGAAAAAAAAATCCACGTTCCATCCGACCCAGTGTCATTTCATTCCATATGTAAATAAAGAATGTGCACATAGTGTGATACCATAAAACACAACATTTATTAAACTGTGTAACCTTCAATCATTGCACTCACATAAAAAACTTTTAAATCAAGCCAAAAACAGCACAGCAATCCAAATTCTCAATGCTCCTGTGTGAACTCCCAGCACCAATGTAAAGACGGTCGCGGCGGACCCAAGCTCAGCGGAAACAGGTTCTCACCCTACCCGCTGAATCTCGTCTAAATCAAGCAAGGATCCTCCGCTCATGCACAGAAATGAGATGGGATACAAAAGTACAAAAGAGAATTTATACACTGAATTGTGTTGACCTCAGGAGTGCCAATCTAGATGCACTTTTTTTGTTTCCTAAATTGTGAAACACAAATTACTGTATATTAATCACCTGATTTTTTTTTATTAAAAGCAAAATAAAATGAAAGAAATGCATTACCAGGTCAGATCTTCCATTTTTAATATAATGACATTGGTAGTCTTAATTCGCTTTTATATAAATACATTTTTTATATGAATAATTGAAATACAATCTTACAAAAGAGTGATTTTATTATAGCTAATTCAACAAAGCATTTACACTCATTTTTTTTAATTATTTTGTTTTTCCTTGTGACATTAGGCTTATAATTGAAAATGCTACATTTTAGGGTTTGACATTTTGAATGTTCTCTTATGAAATGATAATGAGTTTAATTAAAGCTTTTGAAGTAGCATATAAATGCCAGCCATTGTTACAACAAGTTGTTAATAATTTACATAAATTAGGTGTTAAGAATGTTTCTCTTATACCTAGCATTTCGTTTTAGCAACTTGCAAATGATTAAATATCTTAACCTTCTGAGAAAGAGAAGTAAATTTTGACTGATAAAAAAAGAGCAATGGGTACGATCATAATTGTTGAACAAAGACTGAAATCTTGTACCCTAGATATTTAAAGCAGTAAAGCCCCTCAGAAGAATGCCCCATATGGACAAAATGCACATGTGGCTGTTTTTTCTGGGACCCTTGCTCAGTTGTATACTGCCATCTTAGCTCCTCCTGAAGTATCAATATACTGTACCTAAGGTGTTCTATCCTTTTTAGATCATTTGCTTCAGAGCTGGTAAAATTGTTTCACATTGCTAGCTATAGTGACCTACATATAAACCCCAACCTCTGGGTCCTCATGAAGAAGTCACTTGAAGAAGTCTAATAAGGATAAAACCTGGATTGGGATTTGTGATCAAGATACTGTGGCATTTTAAATGCTTTCATTTCTTTATGTATGTGAGTGCAGTAAAATGGAAAATTGTATACTCACCTTTCCGTAATTTTCCTTTCCTGTTGCATCTTCATGGCAGCATACACTTTGGGTTGTGACTCCGCCCCCACAACCTGATAGGACCACATAGAATTGCAGAGAGGGCCCAGCCCCAGTATTCTCTGTAAATATATATATCACCTCAGAAGGGTGGGTGATTGTATGCTGCCATGAAGATGCAACAGGAAAGGAAAATTACGGAAAGGTGAGTATACAATTTTCCGTTTTCCTGTCGCATCATGGCAGCATACACTTTGGGGAATAACTCGCAAAACTGGGTGGGAATGCAAACTAAGTTTATTAACAAAGAATAGAAGAGTTGGCCTGGATAACAGTTCTTCCGAAATCAACTGTGGATAAGCGAGCAGAATCCACCTTATAATGAGATGGTTCCTGGAAGACCAGGTGGCCGCTCTAAAAATTGTTTCCGCCGAGACTCTACAGTAGGCCGCCCAGGAGGTTGCCACTGCCCTGGTGGAGTGTGCCCTTAAGCCCTCAGGTATCTGATGGTTATTTAACGAATAAGCCTTCTTGATGGCCTTTACTAGCCATGACGCAATGGTGCGTGAGGATGCCACATGACCTCTCCTGAAGCCATGTGGAATGATTAGAAGACTTTCCGTCTTCCTGATGGATTTGGTTGCCGAGAGATACTCCAAGATGTTACCCTTGACGTCTAATGGATGAGGGTCGCCCTGATCCGTGATAAGTGCTGGGAGATTAATCTCCTGGTTGAAATGAAAGGATGAGGATACCTTGGGAATGAAGTGATCCGAAGGCCTCAGGACTAATCTGTCTGGGTAAACAATCAGGTATGGTTCACTAGCCAGTGGAGCTTGCATCTCTGACACCCTTTTAGCTGACTTCATGGCTATTAAGAACAAAACCTTTAGTGTTAGGTCCCAGAGGGAAGGTTCTAGTGTTAGGTTCTCAAGCAGGAAGAAAGGTTCTTTAGATAGTGCTTCCAGAACGACTGAGGTCCCAGACCGAGAAGGAAGGTTTTCTGGGGGGGGGCCTTAGTTTTAGGCAGGCCCTTTGAAACTGGATGACAAGGGGATCTTGTGCCAACTTAATGCTTGGTCTGCGCCCTCAGCAACGAGTTTTGCGGTACCAGAGGACCAACTGGAGATGGCTCTTCCAACCGCAGCCAGTGCCGCTGCTGGTCTGCAAGCGCCTCCTGCAAATAGATAGGCTCTTTTAAGGTCAGTATTGACCTTTCTATCGAGCACGTCCCTGAATGTCACAGTGTCTTCGATAGGGAGTGTCACATGTCTGGCTAGACGCATCAAGGATGCGTCTACTACTGGAGGGGAAACCAAAGGGGATACCTTGGGTTTCCCTAAGCGGGTATAATTTGGTAAGTCTGTTGGTTAGACTAGTCTTCTTTTCAGGATTCTGCCATTCCTCCTTAATCAGCTCATCTAATTCATCGATGAACAGGAATGCCTCCGAAACTCTTTTGAGATTTGGGAAATACTTCCTCTGTTTCTGTTGTGCCTCCTTAGGTTCCTCCCAGTTTATTACTTCCTTGACCAATTTAACGAAAGGCTCTATTAGCGAAAAATCAAATCCGGCTGACGCTTCCAGCTCTTCATTGTCCGACGGGAATTCTTGTTCCCTTGATGTTCTGGGATGGGTAGGTGAGGCGCTCTGGGCTGTAAACTCCACATCAGGAGTTGAGATTTGCAGAGTTGAGATTTCAGTAGGCTCTATGGTATCTGGTTCTTTCTCCCTGGTGGCTTTGTCAAGCATCTGCGACAAGCCAGTTAATCTGGGAGGGCTGTGGCCTGCATACCCAGCAAGAGTTCCCGACCGGGCGGGGGGCTGCACAGGTGTCTGGCATCTACGTGCAGGGGATCTTCTGTGGTAGGAGTGGCTATGCCTTGAGTAGCTTTCTATGGCTTCCCCTATGACCTCAGCGACTTCTTCCGCGTGAGCGGCTTCGCCTATGGCAGGAGCGGCTTCTTCTGTGCGAGGTCTCTCTTTGCCTTGATTTGGATGATCTTGAGGACCTGATAGGGCTGACCAATTAGGCAGCGTTAGTGGAATCCTGCTCTCTTTTTCGATCTTCACTACTTACCAAAGGGATTCCCCGCCCTTACCTATTAGGCTGATGGTGATCTGCTGGGGCAGCAGCCTCCATAGGAAAAGAGGGGTGATGCACCTGAGAGAGAGAGACAGGAAGGTAAGAACATACAGAGTAAGTCAAGAAAAGGGCATAGAAACAAAGAGGCCACTTACCCAGAAGGGGAGGGGTACACCAAGAATGTAATTCTTGCAAAAATGCAGTCAGAAGATGTTCAGGGAGCAGGAGGAGCATAGAAACAGTATCAGGAGCTTTTTAAAATTGCCGCCCTGGCCCGCTTGCTCATATGCAGTAGCGCCGTGCAACGCTCGGCGCCATCTTGGAGTCTGGGAAAAACGAAGGGACACCCTGAGGCTGTGTACTGCACATGCGTGGAAGCGCCGAGACGCTTGGCATGCTCCGGGGAGCCATAGGAGAACTACAAGGCACAGGAAACACAATAAAAGTGATATTAATGCAAGGCAATAAAGAATAAGTTAAATAAATAAAGTTCTTCAATATTGCAGCAGCGCTGTATGCCCCAAATGTCATAGGGCACACTTCTCAGTTAAGTTAATTAAGTTCAATGAATGAGGTGGACCTGGTTCCCATGAACTGGGGACAAGCAGCGGAGGGATGGAAAGGCTGTGAGTGGCTGAATGAGAAGAGGGGGCGGGGGTCTGTCAGCCTGACATCATCAGCTCGTCTGTGAATGGACGGGAGGTGATGAGCCTGCGGGTGACAATAAACAGGGGAGCAGAAAAACGCGTATCTTGGATACATATTGAGAACACAATGACATGTTTTGTATAATCCATTTTATCCTGCAATAACCAAGTGCCACAGAAATACTACTTTTTCTGCTTCATTCTCATTAGCAGTGCTACCAAGAGTAAGACTGACATCTGGTGGTCGTTTGGAAAGTGGTGCAAACCAAGGCTGATATTGGTGGGATTTCTGGTGAGTGCGTTCTCATTGGGGTTCCCCGCACGTGGTGTATCACTTGGTGAAAGGAATAACTACCCTCACAGAATACAGCAACACCCACTAGTAGGACTCTTACCACCTGATTCATTGAACTTAATGAACTTAACTAAGAAGTGTGCCCTATGAAATTTGGGGCATACAGCGCTGCTGCAATATTGAAGAACTTTATTTATTTAACTTATTCTTTATTGCCTTGCATTACTATCTGATATTCAAGTAGCTGCTATTCATTTATTTATTTATTTACATATTTATTTATTTATGTGCTGCATATATACTGTTGGATACATTGCACTAGGCGCAGAGTATTGTTGGTTTTAGGCGGGCACATACAACATCTTATTAATAAAAGTGATATGAAAGATTTTGGAGGCCGCTGCACAACAACTAAACCTATTTAAGGCTTATACTGGAGCTGCAAACATATCCCTGAGATCACCAGAGCGGGGTTCCGTCCATCTAGCTCATTTAGAGGCTGTACAGGTAAGGATTTCCACCCAGGAGAGGCTAGAACCTGGCTGGGGCGAATCGGTAAGGGGGTGCTTCTTAATCTGTTCGGTCCTGACCGGTGAGGAAAAATAAGAGAATACTGGGGCGGGGGCCCTCTCTGCAATTTATAGCTATGTGATTCTATCAGGTTGTGGGGGCGGAGTCACAACCCAAAGTGTATGCTGCCATGATGCGACAGGAAACAATTTTTTACTGTTGGTACAAATGTCTGCACTATCTCTGCTACATTACAAAGTCACTAGGTCTGTAAACTGGCTTGGTTACTAAGGGAGGAGTTGAGTGGACATGTGTCCCGGGAGTGTCACATGAAGGCAAGAAACTTGAGAATTGGCGAGATGCCTGGTAAATTTCAAAAAGTAACTCCGGGAGCGATGTCGGCCGTCAGGAGTTGTGAACAAGGACCGCTACGGGGGCTTCGATCTCAGGCTATGCATACTAGCTCATTATGCCTTTGTCTTGCAGTTTTTTTTTTTTTTGTTTTTGTTTTTTTTTAGGGCTTACAACCACTTTAATGTTCTGTATATATTGTCAGGAAAGGTTACTTCTGTCTCATTTAAAAGAGGGAGTCGTGATTGTGAGATTCGCCAACAACTTAGTACAATGTAATAATTCCACTCAGGATTTCCAGGGGAAAGCAGGCACTTAGTATGGGAGATCATAAAGGCAAATAGGTTGCCCCCCCCTTCCCCTCCCCTTCCCCCCCTCCCCCTTTTCCCCCACCCCCATCCCTCCTCCCCCCCTCCTCCCCCCCTCCTTCCTCCACCCTCCTTCCCCCTTCCCTTGTTTTCCCCCCCTCCCCCCTCCTCCCTTCCCCACTTCTTCCCCTCCCCCTCCCTCCGTATTACCATCTATTCCCATCCAACTTTTCCTGTTTTTTTTTTTTTTTTTTCCTCACACACTGGTTTCAAATTTTAGAGTTACATCACTGGCACCCCCTTATTCTACCCCTTTTTACTGACCCTCTAGTCCATTGACTTATACAATTCTATCATCCAAAATTTATCCATCCAGAGGCTGTTTGCTATCCCCTGTGTTCGCCGCAGGGGGAACTACATGGGGCTTTACACACCCACAGAGAACTACTGAACGGGTGAGCTCATCCTTATTGTACTTAATATGTATGTATTTGCTTAATGTACTATATAATGATTTTGCTGCAACAACAACCTTCTTATGTACTTGTTGAATTGTGTATTTACTACAATTTATTGTATGTTGTACCACAGATATTGCTCTCCTGAGGAAGCGGTGAAAACCGCGAAACCGGTCGAGAATCCAAGCTTTATTTGTATCCACCATCACTATTGGTTGTAATCCATTTGGTTGTATTTATTGCTTCTGCTTTGAATCACAACTGTATGTGATACTGTAATAACTTTTTAACCATGTTTTCTATTAAAATTGAATTTTATTATATTACTACCTCCCTCTTTACCTTTTCTTACTAAATACTTATCTATACCTAGTACCGCAATAGTCCCTCCCCCCTTGGTTTTTCTTCCCCTGCATGGGGTATCGAGATACCGGCCGACAGAAGCAGCTAACTGCGGCCGTTCCCTACCCCCTGCCCTTCTTTGCACTAGACATTTGGGATGATGGTACTTTTATTTGGTAATCCAACTCTTTCGATCTAGGCGCTTTTTTCTTATAGGTTGCTCACTTTGCTAGGAAAGTAGCTCCAGAGCTAAGTGAATAAGGTGAAGCTCTGCTGATTTGCATCATCTAATCATGTGCAAAAATGCTGTTTTTTTCACGTGACTAGGTAGTATTTGCAAAGTGAAACTTTACTTCCATTTACTAAGCTCTGGAGAAAACTCCCTTTGCAAAGTGCAACTTCCCTTGCAAAGTGAAAAGCCTAGTTGCCTTTAGTAAATCAGCCCCTGTGGCATTTATTGTTGGTAATATGTTGCTGTAATATAGTCTAGTTTTCATGGTCAATTACCATGCACATACACTACTGCAAACTTAACAACTGACAAATGAATGTAAACATAAATCCAAGAGACCTTATAAAATGCATATGAACATCAATGATAAGACACTCTATTTTTAGAAGAAAAATCAGCATCCTTCTGGAGTATTGACAAAATTCACTGTGCTTTAGCAGGAATTACCTGCTTTGCCAAGTTTTTGGTTTGCAATAATCTATTTATAGGCTGCAAGCAGAATAATTTTGCATTGTATCTTATACTGTGCTTGTTTATCACATCTTACACAATGTACCCAATGAAGGTGCTATGTACCTAAAGGCATCTATTTAATAACACATGACTCCTACATGCTTATTTTATAGTTACAGCTATGAACAGTTTTCAGTGTGTTATACTCACTGGAAGTATGGACCAATATAATAGAATTAACATTCTGCAAACCATTTTGTTTCATAGCAGCATATTGTTCTTTTTAACGAGCCTCACAGGCACGATAATTGCTTTGTGGATTTCAAGTGACACAATATTCCTTTGTTTGTTTTATGCAGACTTTTATTTATTTTTTAATTACTCTCTTTTCAATAATGAGCACTTGGGGATTTGTTATAAAACATTTCCATACAGTCTTACCACATGAAAGCTGTAATTGTATTGCAGGGTTAAAAAAAATAAAAGATAAGGGTTAAAATATATATATACCGTATGTATGTGTGTATATGTACAGTATAATATATATATATATACATACACACTATATTGTCAAAAGTATTGGAACACCTGCCTTTACACGCACATGAACTTTAATGGCATCCCTGTCTTAGTCCATAGGGTTCAATATTGAGTTGGCCCACCCTTTGCAGCTATAACAGCTTCAACTCTTCTGGGAAGGCTGTCCACAAGGTTTAGGAGTGTGTCTATGGGAATGTTTGACCATTTTTCCAGAAGCGCATTTGTAAGGTCAGGCACTGATGTTGGATGAGAAGGCCTGGCTCGCAGTCTCTGCTCTAATTCATCCCAAAGGTGTTCTATCGGGTTGAGGTCAGGACTCTATGCAGGCCAGTGAAGTTCCTCAACTCCAAACTCGCTCCTCCATGTCTTTATGAACCTTGAAAAGTTGAAGCTGTTATAGCTGCAAAGGGTGTGCCAACTCAATATTGAACCCTACGGTCTAAGACTGGGATGTCTTTAACGTTCATGTGCATGTAAAGGCAGGCATCCCAATACATACATATATATATATATATATATATATATATATATATATATATATATATATATATATATATATATATATATATATATATATATATATCCTGAAAAGTTGGTATCAGCATACTTTTAAATTTTAATGATGTCTGCTTGCACCACAAAACAAAAGCAATGCTCCAATACAGTACAAGTGGGCACTTCACAATGGTGAAGTATTTAATGTGATCTAATGTTTCAGTGTGGCTCATCTTTCTTCTCGCATCTCACACCAACCCCCACACACCTGTGCACAACCTGTATCCCACTGTCAGTTAAAACAGCAACAAAACAGATTCAAATGCAAAAATCTAAACCTTTCCCACAGCTGGGGCACCACAAGTGCCAGTGTACATCAACATGACAATGCACACAAGTCAGAACTGATGTCCTGGGGCGAATCTGGTACTGCCTTTAATGTCAACCAACCCCGAAAAACATTCCATGGATAACAGGCAAGTCAAGGCAGCACCAGAGAAAACATTTTAACTGTAAAATATCTGACAGAGCGCCAGAGAAAAATATATAAAATAATAATGAAGGGAAGAACATACACCTATGTGGTGGACATACTTAATCAGACACTGAGACATCAGCAGGAATAAAGCGAAGGCAAAAGGACTGGGGTGACAACATAAGGAAGATACAAGGAGCACACAAAGTAATTGATAAAGAACAAAGTGGCCATGGGGAGGATGAAAGAGACAAAAGGAACACACAAGTAGCAACAAATAAGCATAAATATGCACATATAAGAATAAAATAATATAAAAAATATGAGAATGCAAAAAAAAAAAAAGTAAATAAAAATAAACAAACAATACTAAAATGCTGAGCTGCTGGAGTAAGGAAACTGATTTGTGTGTAATATTAGCAAAAACAATGAACAATAAAACACATAAACACTCAAAAATCCCATACATTTCTGGTATGGGACTTTTAGGGTAATAGTTATTCATCTCAGACCAAATATTAAAATAATACTACATTATACAGATACAATAATACTAGATTTAGAACATTCCAACAATCCTTACAAAAAATTATTTCATTCCATTGCTTTTTCATAGTTTGATAGTTTGAGTTTCATAAAATATAGCTTTTTCTAATTATTCTTGCTTCTCAGCCACTAATACACAAATGTGGAAGCACCTGCAATGTCCCAATACTATGCATACATAGTATTGCAATATTAGAGTCCTCTTAATACATACTACACATTAGACGGTGGCTTTGCTCTCAACACGTTTCGTTGGAATGTTCAAAATATGTAACAAAGTACAGTTGTATTAATATTTTGCTATTTGGTCTGAATAGAGGTATGTAACAGATGACCATGGAAATGTAGAGGGCTAGACTGCAAACATTTAAGAGATGATCAAGGCGCATAGATGAAAAGCGGTCATCAACTAGACTTTCACAATCTGTTTACTATCGCCTACCTGTTTGTGTTGTATGATGGGTTGTGGCCTCCAGGTTCCACAAAATTACCAAGTTGACTTTCTCTGACAATGGATGTCAAATGATTACATGCAGTGCAGATCCAGCACCTGTAAGCCCTCAATTTAGTAAAAAATTAAGTAGTATGCATATTGGGCGCAGTAAGTAAGGTTTTGATCTGTCAGAACTATGATAAAGAAATAGACATATTTCACAAATTTCATATGAAGATGTAAGGTTGAATAGGCCTTGGAAAACGAGCTTAGCCTCAGGTCAGACACATGAGAGTTTTTCAAAACAGAACATCCTGCATTTTTAACCCTTGTTAGAGATCTACAAACAAGCTTGATTACAGAACTGGAAACAGAAACAATAGTTTATGATTTATTCACATACCTGGGTAATAAATAAACTGGCCTGATTTTTACACAAAGGTGGAGTGTGAAGGTCCCAGGTGGATTCAGATAGACCTATGGTTACAATTGTCTGCAAATTGTAAATAACCCGCCATTTTCTCGACTGTGAGAAAGATACATACCGAGCAAGTTCCTACCCCCCGTAACAATTTTTTATGTATATTTCAGACATCATTTATCAGATATGGACAATATACAATACAATTAAATTCCCACTATAAATATTAACACAAATATTGATGTACAACTTCCATGGTCCATAATATGCCTAAAGGGAATGATGGCATTTTTGTTATATTTTTTTTTAGGACACTATTTTACTGTGAATCGTGCCATCTATGTATATATCTAACAATGTAGGAGTAAAAGATTCATGTATTATATTGTGTTATTATTATATGTATTATATCTCATGAAATAGAGGAAAGTCATGATTTTTCTTGTTTGCTGACTTAATAATAATATTGTTAGGTATACGCATTAATCTGATTTAGAAATATCCCAGATGTAAAAATGGTTTAAATATACAGAAATTACATTTAGAGATATATATTGTATCTATCTAT